>NC_057744.1:1413241-1413624 GCF_004010195.1 Chiloscyllium plagiosum | reverse complement strand
TGGCCTTCCTCCAGTTTAGAACTTTAGCTTTTAGATCTGGTCTATCCTTTTCCATCACTATTTTAAAACTAATACAATTATGGTCACTGGCCCCAAAGTGCTCCCCCATTCTCACCTCAGTCACCTGCCCTGCCTTATTTCCCAAGAGTAAGTCAAGTTTTGCACCTTCTCTATAGGTACATCCATTGACTATAGTTTTGTTTTACTCTTTCTGTCTGACTGTTCCTTTGCCTTTCCGTCTCTCGAGCCCTACTGCTGTCCTGTCCTTTCTTGTATTTTGCATATCATAAGTCATAGAGATGTACAGCATGGAAACAGACCCTTCGGTCCAACCGTCCATGCCGACCAGATATCCCAACCCAATCTAGTCCCACCTGCCAGCA
>NC_057744.1:1399983-1413015 GCF_004010195.1 Chiloscyllium plagiosum | reverse complement strand
ATGACCTCCCAACTCCTGTACTCAATACTCCTGACCAATAAAGGAAAGCATACCAAATGCCTTCTTCACTATCCTACCTACCTGTGACTCCACTTTCAAGGAGCTATTAACCTGCACTCCAAGGTCTCTTTGTTCAGCAACACTCCCTAGGACCTTACCATTAAGTGTATAAGTCCTGCTAAGATTTACTTTCCCAAAATTTATCTAAATTACCTCACATTTATCTAAATTAAACTCCATCTGCCACTTCTCAGCCCATTGGCCCATCTGATCAAGATCCTGTTGTAATCTGAGGTAACCTTCTTTGCTGTCCACTACACCTTCAATTTTGGTGTCATCTACAAACTTACTAACTGTATCGCTTATGCTCACATCCAAATCATTTATGTAAATGATGAAAAGTAGAGGGCCCAGCACCGATCCTTGTGGCACTCCACTGGTCACAGGCCTCCAGTCTGAAAAACAACCCTCCACCACCACCACCCTTTGTCTCCTACCTTTGAGCCAGTTCTGTATCCAAATGGCTAGTTCTCCCTGTATTCCATGAGATCTAACCTTCCTAACCAGTCTCCCACGGGGAACCTTGTCGAACGTTTTACTGAAGTCCATATAGATCACATCTACCGCTCTGCCCACATCATATGTATCTCTCTCTCCCCATCTCTCTGTCTTGTTCTTTTGCCTTGCTCATACTGTGTCCCTCCTTCCCATACTACCTGCACTCATTCTCTCTCACACACAATCCCTCTCACACTCTATCTCACACATTCATTTTCTCTCTTTAACACACACATATGCAACACATGCACAGCATATTGTTGGGGGAAATCACTTGGAACAACAAAAGTCCATCCTCCTTAGTAAGTTACTGAGTATTGCAATGTTAACATTTGCCTATTATGAACATAGTGATAACAAGTATCACAGCTCTCTCAACATTTGAGGGAATTTGGATTGTTAATCCCAAACTGATGGCCATTTAAGGTGATGTGATCCATTAATTGAACAAATGTCAGAAATAATCCACTGTTCTACTCACAGATGTTCAGTTCACATGGTCTTTTCTGATCTCTCCTTCCTAATCAGGTGTATCTGAAATATGAATGAAGACAGGACTTTGTTGACAGGTCAATTGGGAATTACTATTTTAAGTATATCACAAAAGAGCTGAAGTTGTGTTTTAGAACTGGAAGTGGTTACAAAGGCAAGATTTATATCTATTAGTGCCTCCTGAGTACAATTTTTCTCTCTGCAATCTCAACTGCTTTATGAAATTATTATTCTCATGGTTAAAGAACATGATACCATTCACCCCATTGTACCTGTGCCAGCTCTATGTCAGAGCTGTCAGCTAGTCCCACGCACCCTCCCCATCCCTGCAGCGTCACACATTTTTCTCCTGTTTAATTATCCAAATCCATTTTGAAAGCCCTGGTACGATCCGCCTCCACCGTACTCAATACATTCTCGATCCTAACCACTCTTTTGTTTAAAAAAGAATGACTCTTCTCATAACGCCTTTTACCAGACCTTTAAATCAGTGTCCTTTAGTTCTCAACCCTCTGCCAAATCCTGTGTAGGGTTTTTTCTTCCTAACAGTATTTTCAACTGTGTGTTGTTTTGCTTTATCTTAAATTCTCTGTTCCTCGCTCTGTTTGTTTGTTCCCTTTCTTTTGCTCTCTGCCCCCCTGTTTTTTATCTCTTCTTGATCTTCCTCTTTAACGTTTTCTCCTGCACGTTTTCCCACTCTCCTGTTCTCTCCGGCTTGCACATGGACATTGTGCAATTCCTTGGCAGGTGCTAGAAACATGCAATGTCATCATTAGAGTCCAACAGAATGCTTTGAAGTTTCATAAGGTGGACAGCACATCCGTCGGTGTTATACTCCCTCAGTAGTGAATTGGAGAAGAAATCTCAATTGTGCTTTGGCCACAGCCTTTAGGAATGTTTTTAGTCACCTGTGGGACGTGGGCATTGCTGACTGTGCCAGCAGTTATTGCCCATCCCTAGTTGTCACTTGGGAAGGTGTCGGTAAGTTGCAACCTTGAAAGTCCTGCAGTCCACATGCAGTGCATTGATCCACAATGCCCTTAGGGAGGGAATTGCAGGATTTTGACCCAGCGACTGTGGAGGAACTCAGGATGGGGAGTGTCTTGGAGAGGAACTTGAAGGTGGTGGTGTTCCCATGTATCTGTTGTCTTTGTTCTTCTGGATGGAAGTGTAGGTCATTCTCCTGTAGCGTATATTCCATTAATGCAAATTCGCTGTAACGCGATTGATGAACTGGGGACATTGTTTCGAAAGCACAAACTTTTAAAATGTGTGTTGGCTGTAACGCGATGACATCACCAACACTTTAAGCCCGATTTTCTATAACACGGGGTTGCACAAGAACACAACCATTGGATTTTAAAAGAACTGCCTGTAGTTATGGGTTCGGAAGGTGCTGTCTGAGGAGAATTTCTGCAGTCCATCATTTATACTGTACACAGCGCTGCTACTGACCTGGACCCAATATACCAACCACTACAGCGGACAGCTGAAACTGACAACCGGAAGCGGCAGGGACAGACCACTATAAACACCGGAGGAAACATCAAAGAAGCACTTCGCAGGAGGCTCCCAAGCACTGATGATGTCGCCTAGCCAGGGGACGAAACGTTTGCAACAAAAGCTTCCAGCTCGGCGAACAGAACCACAGCAACGAGCACCCGAGCTACAAATCTTTGCACAAACTTTGAACTAAGTGTTGGTGGTGGAGGGAGTGGATGTTTATGGATGTGGTGCCGATCAAGCAGCTGCTTTGTCCTGGACGGTGTCAAGCTTCTTGAGTGTTGTTGGAGCTGTCCCCATCCAGGCAAGTGGGAGTATTCCACCACACTCCTGACTTGTGCCTTTTTAGATAGTAACAGGCTTTGGGGAGTCAGAAGGTGAGTTACTCACCACAGGATTCCCAGCCTCTGACCTGCTCTTGTAGTCACTGTGTTTATGTTGTGAGTCAAGGCCAGTTTCTGGTCAATTGAGATATATCAAATGGGTTCCTGGTTACCAACAGCACCATTAAATACTTATATCACATCTTTATGAACCTTAAAAGGAAAGAGGCTTTAATCTGACATAAACCAACTAGACATTTGATAACTGGACCAAAAATGTTGTTGAGGCTTTAGGGAAAGTGATTGTAATGTGGTCCCTTGAATTAGGGAGGTTAACTCATCACCTCCCTTTGATCTGTGAGCTTGTTTTGGAGTCTTTTATTTACCTTGTTATTTGTGTATGAACTGTTCTGACAACTAATATTTAATCCTTTACCTTTTTTGGAGGAAGTATTGAATTATCAGTGTTGATAATGTGAAACTTGAGAAGTTACCAACTGTGCAAAACATTTTGTTACAAGCCTCCTATTATGCTGTTATTGCTTACAAATGGAGGTAACAGTATGAACATATTTTAAATATAAATGGGACTGGCAGCATGGGGGAGGATCAATCTCATAAACATCATTGTTCCCTTTCATTAACAGTTTTTTAATTTTCTTGTAGCCAGGCCAGTGAATGATGCAGAGCTCAGTCCAAACACAATCACAGCACGAGCTGGTTTTTCAGGAAAGATTGTTGTGGCAACGTGTACATCCGCCAATGGGAAGCCACCAGGAATCATCACTTGGGAGACGAAAGTAAATGGGGAGGCAGTTGTTAAAGAATTTCACAACCAGAATGGCACCATCACAGTGGTCAGCCAGTACCTGCTGGTTCCATCCAGAGAAGCTCACCAGCAACTGCTGACATGTATCGTGAATTACCAGGCAGACCGCACCACCAGCATGCTGACTTTAAACGTGCACTGTGAGTATCAGATGCCTCTTTGTTCCTGATTTTCTGGAGCACAACAGAAGCATGTCAACGTTTTACCGTATCTGATGTCTGGCTCTCTGTTCCTGTTCCCTTGCATGTGTACCCCTCTCTATCTCTGGTGTACTTGCAGTTCAGTGTCCTTGAACAGAACCCTCACTGTGACATGTGTTCTCAATACCCTCATAAAATAAGCTAAATCCTTGTAAAGCTCCTCCACTATAGGCTGCTGAATAATCAGTAGACCTGCCACCCCCAGTGGAAAATTTAAGGAATAGGCAATGACTGAAAATAAGAATTTTGAAGAGGGTTTTCATGCTGAGATGGGTGGCAAATCAAAGCAGGAAATTCCAGAGGCAAATGGGTAGTACTGTGTCAAGGTGCCATTCAGTGGAGGAAAGGACTCTCATTGTTAACAGCTCTAGATATCTCGTGCAATAGACATTCACCAACTTAGTGTAACATTCTGATCTTTTATATTCTTCATTCAAAGGCACCTGATCAATTGAGAAATGGTAGGTGACCATCTCTGAACAATCTGGGCCATTCTCAAGTGAAGCACAAAGTCACATTGCAGACAGACACCCATACAGCTGTATTTTTCAACACGATAATGTGGTTAATTCCTAGGTTTAATAAACAGGTTGTTTAAGGCAAAACTATTAAATGAAGTAAACTGTTTCGGGTTTGGGGGTGAATACATACAAAGCTGTGTCTGAAATCTCTGTGTTGGTGCCATTACTTCTCCATGCAGATGAACCCGAGGTTACAGTGGAAGGATTTGATGGGAATTGGTATTTGAACAGAGAAGATGTGCGTTTGACATGCAGAGCAGATGGCAACCCACCTGCAACAACGTACAAGTGGAAGATGTAAGTACTTGCTCCACGTGAATCAGCAAATGTGGAAATTTTCATTTGGAAAAGAAAAATGTGGTTAATTCCTTGGATGGAAAATGTAAATCATTACTAAGCTCTTTGACAGTGTCTCCATCCACAATTTCAGCCAGTTTCTCCCCTTTTGAAGCTTTTTGTGAGTTCCCAGATTTTATTTTAGTCCCAAATGCTTTCTTGATATTTTGCTGGGGTGATCATTCAGAGCGAGATCCCTCCTGGCTCTATTCAAACCCCCGTCCAAAATCTCCAGCTGGATTAACTTCCTTGTCTAATTCAGGACACCTTGAACAAACCTGATTTTCAGTGCTGCAGCATTCACCAGGAGGCGACCTTGCGGTCTAGATGCCCTCCCTAAACCTTTCCACCATGCAACCCCCTCTCCCACTCCCAACCTCTAAAACAGTACAGCAAGCTTTGGATCACAATATCTCGTAATGTGTGGCTCAGTGCCAAATGTCATTCACACTCTTACAACAGCCTTGGAGTATTCTGCCACATTGAAGGCACCAAATGAATGGAAGCTGTTGTTGTTGTTTTCAGCCACTCCCCAACCCCCACCCCAAACAGCGGCTTCCTCAGAGTGGGGTTTAATCTGGACAATCAGTCAGCCTGACTTGTCTACTGCTGTTGGAGCGAGGGGGCCATAAATTCTTAGCTGCAATTAAATGTGAAAATGTTAGAATAGCGTTTTATTATCTTTTTAAAATCATTTGTGTTGATGAAGCTCATCATGGGAAATAGATTTTAGTGCTGAGGAATCACATGTACTTGTGATATTCTCAGCTCTGAGAAAACAGTAGTCCCAAAGACAGGCCTTTACACTCCCGGGATATTTCCTTCTCCGTCAGAGCCATCCTTCTCTCCTCTGCATCTATTGAGCTATTTCATGTTTCAGATCTTGGGATGGGAGTGCAAAACCCAATGAAATTCACCATGAAATACTATCAGACTCTGGCCTGGAAATAGAGCTGGGTCCCCAAGATCATATTGTATATGGTTGCATTACCACACAACTTACATTTATATATCCCCTATAAGGCAGTTATACTGCCCAAAGTGCTTGATAGCAATGTTCTAAAACAAAATTTGACACCAAGCCACCAAGAAAGAGGTGTCAGTGCAGCTTGGAAAGTGAAAGGTTTCAGAAGCATTTTAAAAGGAAGCTCAACGCTTAGCCCCTGCTGCCTCATGGCGCCAGGAATCAGGTTTGATTCCAACCTCTGGTGACTGTCTGCGTGGGTTTCCTCCGGGTGCTCCAGTTTCCTCCAAAAGTCCAAAGATGTGGAGGTTAGGTGGATTGGCCGTGCTAAATTGCCCGTAGTGTCCATGGGTGAGCAGGTTGGGTGGATTGGCCATGCTAAATTGCCCATAATATCCAGGGGTGAGCAGGTTGGGTGGATTGGCCATGCTAAATTGCCCACAGTGTCCAGGGGTGAGCAGGTTAGGTGGATTGGCCGTGCTAAATTGCCCATAATATCCAGGGGTGAGCAGGTTAGGCTAAATGCAGGGTTATGGGAATACGCTGGGGTAGCTGGATCTGGGTGGGATACTCTTCAGCGGGTCAGTGCAGACTCGATGGGCCAAATGGCCTCTTTCAGCACTGTGGGGATTCTAGGGAGGACAGAGACCTGGGAAATAAATTCTGGAGCTCAAGTCAATAGGACGGAAGACGTTAACACTAGGGATAGGGCAAGAATATTCCGAGATGTTCAGGAGGCCATTCCCCATCTAGATTTTCCATAGTGATCCCTTAACCTTGGGGCTATTCTGAGATGATGAGCTTCTTTTTAATGGTTGTTGTGAATGTTTTCTCACTGGCATTGATAGTAGTTAGGATGTCAGTCATCACAACATTGGGGAAGTATCCAGGTCAAATGAGATGGACCTTCCAGCATTTTATACTTGGGTCACAATTGATACAAATGCCAGCAGTGCTCAGGCAGGACTGAAGACTGACCAGGAAGCACAGTGTCACAGAATGTATGGGGAACTCATTTATGGTGAATGGCTGAGGAATTGGGGTGTATGGGCACTAGATGGGAGGAGGCATGGGGCACTATACAAGATAGTACATAGGTATCAGGTAAGATTTATAGGAAGCATGGTGAGACTTGGGAACTAAATGGTAATAGTTAATGCAGTGAAAACGATGTTTGATCAAGTAAGTAAACAATGCTTGACAAGAGCAGATAGGCAAATGTGCAAGCTCCACACTGTTTGATGTGTCTTCGGAACTGCACCCAGGTTGTTTGTTTTATGTTGAAATATGATGTGCAAGGCAACACAAAACCAGTCTTACATCACTCTGCATTCTGGTTTCACTTGAGCAACCCTGGGTTTCACTGGGCAATGTCACCTTTACAGCAGTTTCTGTGTTTACTGGAAACAAGCACATTGTGCGATGTTTCTGGGTCAAACTGCCAGGCCTGATGGTCAGTTTAATGAGCTTGTTGTGATCCCATGTTACAGCTGAATCCGTGGCACTGTTCTATTAAAATGTTCAAACAACTGTTTCAGCTTTGGATGTATCAATGCAGGTGGATGGTAGGTCAAGTACCTTTTAATCAGCTAACCCCCTGGAGTCCCATCTGTTCCAACAAATGATGGATTTAGATTGCAACTTAGAGAACAGGAAAATTGCATCTTCACTTAAAAAAATCAAAGAATCCAAGGTAGTAACCATTGTACCTGGCAAAACGTTGTGGGATTTTAAAAGTGGGGCAAATTTTGTTGTCTTTATTGATGTTTCATTAGCTGTTCATGCTGAATTTTAAGTGAATGAGGGTTTAATGGATACATTCCGTGGCAGATATGGCATGCAGCGCTGTATTCAGTGATGGCTTGGTCAAGTCGGAACTTGCCAGTGCGATTTAACAAGAGTTGGCAGCTTGGTGCAGATCCCAGTGAGCCTAAATTGAATTCAAATGGTTGTTCCTGGCAAGGACCTGAATGTTATATTAGTCTCACTCTAATTGCTCATCCAATGCTGGACCAGTTACGCCAGTAATGATAAGAACTGTAATAATAAAATGGCATTTTCTCGCAAACTCCTCCACACCCAAAGAATTCACGTACATTAACAAGCTACATTAACACAGTTCTGGGCCTTATGCTGTTGAGCCAATAATCCATTTTACAGTTACATTGGAAACTGGCGATCCAGAAATCATTAGTAAATGGTTTTAATTATTCATCAGATGGCCCTGAGAGTCCAGCACAAGAAGATGGTCTATTGAGTCCATGGTACCTCTTTGAAAGAGCAATCCAGTTAATCCCACTCCTCCACTCTTTCCCTAGCCCTCCTCCTTATTCAGTTTCAAGTATTTAACTCGTTCCATTTTAAACAATTAAATCTGCATCCACCATCCTATTGGGTAGTATCTACTACTATTTAACCAGTCATTGTGTAAAAACATTTTCCTCCCAGTGTGCTGAAAATTACACAGACAAACCCATGTTAAGGATATCAGTCAGGTTTGCAATGTGGTTGGTTCGCTTACACTTTATAGAACCTATATACGCCCATACACAGGGCCCAGTCCTCTGCAGGGAAAAGGAATTTGTCCAGGCAGTACTATTTCTCAGATAGCTTGGAGGACACTCATCCCTGGTGCATTCCCCATGGTTTGTCTCAATCAGTCTAAATGGGTTTGCATTTCTTAAATAAAAGCTTCAGCACAACAGTGTTCCCTGTTACAGTCTCTGTGAAAATACCTCAACCCATCGGAATCCACATGCTGACAAATTGGCACCCTGATTTGCATGTTGAATAAATTGAGATTTGAAATTCTTGTATGCTGGGTGTAGGTGAAAAGCTTCTACAGCATGTCTCTTTCTCAACAATACTCAAGTTATGTGCTACCAAGTGACTTAAAAACATTTCTCCTTAGAGAGTCATATAACTATGCAGCACGGAAACTGACCCTTCAGTCCAACTCATCCGTTCCGACCAGATAGCCTAACCTAATCTAATCCCATTTTCCAGCACTTGGCCCATATCCCTCTAAACCCATCCAGATGCCTTTTAAATGTTGCAATTGTACCAGCCTGCACCACTTCCTCTGGCATCTCATTCCATGCACGTACCACCCTCTGCATGAAAAAGTTGCCCCTTAAGTCTTGCATTGCTTCGATTTACTTTGCCATATATCTGCAAACACTGTCCTCTAGTTACCAACTTTTCCACCATTGGAAACCCAGTTCTCTTTATTTACTTTATCTAAACCCTTCATAATTTTCATCTATCAAATCTCTTCTCTTCTAAGAAAAACTCTTCTATCTGTTTGTGTCATCCTCACCCTTCAGTTTGAGGACATCTGTAATATATCTTTCTGATTTGACCAGTGGAGTCCCATGTTCATCCCTAATGTCTGCACTGTTTCTCCATACAATCTTCACTGTTCATAATCTTATAGAAGATCTGTGGACTCCCCTCCAACACCACCACCCCCATCCCACTTATTTTAGCCATTGATCTGTTCCTGTACTCTGTCTTTGCCATTCTACAGTGTTCTCCTGTTTACTCCGTTAGAGCCACCAGTACAGTATTGTCAAGATTTTTTGTTGTTGCTATAATTCTTTTCACGTTTCTGAATGGCAAACTACAAATGTTATGATTATGTGAGTCAGATAAATGAACCAAATTACTCATCACAAATTAACATATGGTTGGATTGGCTTGGTACCAAGCTACATTAAGCTTAGTTGAAATGAATTGGAGTGTTGTTTCTCTTGGTCTGGTTGGAGGATTAGTGGGTTTGGACAGGAACCCTCGTTGGAAGCTGTGCTGAAGAGCCTGGTTCGGAACAGGATTATCACTGAACCTAATGACTAATGAGGGCCAACAGGGTGTTTGGTGCACCTTCCTTCATTCACCCCATTCTTCACTAAGACTCTGTTTTATAGAATCATACAGCATGGAAACTGACCCATTGGTCTAACTTGTTCATGCTGACCAGGTATCCTAAATTAATCTAGTTCCACTTGCCAGCACTTGGCCCAAATCCCTCCAAATCTGGATGGGTATTCATATACCCATCCAGATGCCTTTTAAATGTTGTAATTGTACCAGCCTCCACCACTTCCTCTGGCAGCTCATTCCACACACTCATCACCCTCTCTATGAAAACGTTGCCCCTTAGGTCCATTTTAAATCTTGCCCCTCTCACTTTAAACCTAGTTCTTCTAGTTTTGGACTCCCCAATCTTGGAAAAAGACCTTGGCTATTTGTCTTATCTCTGCTCCTCTTGATTTTATAAATCTCTAAGGTCACCCCTCAGCCTATGACACTCCATGGGGGAAAAAAGTCCCAGTCCCTCCTTTTTAACGCAAACCCTCCAATCCTGATAACTTCCTTCTAAATGTTTCTAGTTTAACAACATCCTTCCGACAGCAGGGCAACCAGAGTTGTTTACAGTATTCCAAAAGTGGTCTCACCAATGTTTTGTATAGTCCCAACATGAAGATTGAGCAATTTCAGTTCTGGGGAGGGAGAATTTGCCTAGTTATTTTTATCATAAGGTAACACTGTAAGGTTGAGTTATACATGGTTTAAATGAACCATGCACTGTTTCTTCCATGAGCTACCTAACCTCCATTCAGTCGTCACAAATTGCAGAATTCCTATAAGCACAGTTCTTAGTGGCTGGGCTGGCTCTCCATTACAACAATATGCCAGATCTATTCCCCAACTGTCTCCCTCTTCCCTGCCCCTTTTTCCCTTTCTGCTATCAATCCAATTCTCTCCTGAATGCTTAATGTGCTACCTCCACATTTCCATGCAGTGCAACCAGATCCTATGCATTGGTTGTGGGGGGGAGAAAGAGTTTTTTCCTTGCATCTCTATTTGCTTCTTTTGCCAATTTTCTTAAATGTGTTCTCTCTCATTCCCTTTTATTCATAGGATGTGGGCACTGCTGGATGTGTCAGTAATTATTGCCTTTCCCAGGTTGCCCTGGAGAGGTTGGGGTTGGGGTTGGGGGGGCTGGTGGGGGGGGGTTGCCAATTTTCTTAAATGTGTTCTCTCTCATTCCCTTTTATTCATAGGATGTGGGCACTGCTGGATGTGTCAGTAATTATTGCCTTTCCCAGGTTGCCCTGGAGAGGTTGGGGTTGGGGTTGGGGGGGCTGGTGGGGGGGGGAGGTGGTGGTGAGCTGCCTTCTTGAACTGCTGCAGTCCTGTTAGGGAGGGAATTGCAGGATTTTGACCCAGTGACACCGAAGGAACGGAGATATAGTCCAAGTTGAGATGGTGAGTGGCTTGGAGAGGAAATGCTGGGGATGGCGTTCCCATGTATCTCCTGCCCTCATCATGCTAGATGGAAGTGGTCGTTGGACTTGTCCTAAATCAGTTCATCAGCGGGAAATTTTTCCCTGGTACTCTCTCTTCACTGTTTACTCCTCAAGATCAAATCTTCTCTTGACCCTGTTCTCCTCGGGAAATCATACCAATCTTTCCAGTCTATCTAAAAAGCTGAAGTTTCTAATCCCAGGAACCATTCTCCTGAATATTTCCTGCAGCCTTTTCTAATGTTGTCTTATCTTTCCTCAATTGCAGTGAAAAGAACCAATGATGCTTCAGCTAAACCCATGAGACAGAAGAGCAAATATTAGACCATTTGGCCCAGTTGAGTCGGCTTTGCCATTCAATCATGGCTGATACGTTTCTTAACCCCAATCTCCCCATAACCTTTGATCCCCTTGACAATCAAGAACCTATCTATCTCAATTTTAAATATACTCAATGACCTGGCCTCCACAGCCTTCTGTGACAATGAATTCCATAGATTCACCACTCTGGCTGAAGAAGTTTCTCCTTATTTCCATTATAAAGTTTTACTCTAAGGCTCTGCCCTCAGGTCCTAGTCTCTTCTGCCAGTGGGAACATTTCCCCAAGGTCCACTCTGTCCAGGCCATTCAGTATGCTGTATGTTTGAATTAGATCCCCCTTCATCTTTCTAAACTCCATCGAGTATAAACCCAGAGTCCTCAAATGTTTCTCTTATGTTAAGCCTTTTATTCCTGGAATCATTCTTATGGACCTCCCC
This sequence comes from Chiloscyllium plagiosum, assembly GCF_004010195.1. Lineage (NCBI taxonomy): Eukaryota > Metazoa > Chordata > Chondrichthyes > Orectolobiformes > Hemiscylliidae > Chiloscyllium > Chiloscyllium plagiosum. Next base: position 1,401,222 of record NC_057744.1, on the reverse strand, counting down.
TGGACCTGCTCCAGGGCCAGCACATTAGTTTTGAGGTATGGGACCCAACACTGCACACAACACTCCAAATGTGGTCTGACCAGAACCTTCTAAGCCTCAGAAGTACATCCCTGTTTTTATATTTAAGTCCCTTTGAAATGAATGCCATCATTGTATTTGCCTTCCTAAATACTGACCCTACTTACAAGTTTACCTTTAAAGAATCCTGGGCTAGAACATCCCAAGTCCCTTTGCACTTCAGATTTCTGAATTTTCTCCCCATGTAGAAAATTGCCCATGCCTCTATTTTTCCAAAGTACCTGACCTCACATTTTCCTTTGTTGTACTCCAACTGCCAATCCTCTGCACACTCTCCTAACAAGTCTAAATCCTTCTGCAGCCTCCCTACCCCTTCAATACTACTTGCCCCTCTACCTAGCTTTGTATCATCTGCATACTTAGCCTGACTGCCCTCAGTTCCTAGTCACCAGCTTCCATCCTGAGAAGGAATCTTTTATCCCCACTCTCTGCCTTCTGCTAGACAGCCAAGCTTCTATCCAATGCCAGTACCCCGCCTCTGACACCATGGGCCCTTATCTTATTCAGTAGCCTCCTCTGCAGCTCCACAGTTATGGCCAAGCCAATGTTCCAACAAATTTATCAAAACATTCTTGCTTGTTGAATTATTTTTATGAAATGTGGGCATTGTGATCTAGGTCAACATTTATTACCCGTCTATAATTGCTCTTGAGAATGATGTGGAGATGCCGGTGTTGGACTGGGGTGTACAACGTTAAAAACCACACATCAACAGGCTATAGTCCAACAGGTTTATTTGGGAGCACTAGCTTTCGGAGCGCCGCTCCTTCATCAGGTGGTTGTGGAGAATAAGATTGTAAGACACAGAATTTATAGCAAAAGTCTCCAGTGTGATGCAACTGAAATAATATATTGAAAAGGACCTGGATTGTTTGTTAAGTCTCTCATCTGTTAGAATGACCATGTTGGCTTTAGTTCTTTCATATGTAAATCACAAAACTTTATTTTTAAAAGTTACATTCTCAAGTGCACTTTAACAATTGGTGTCATGTCGGCCCAGATAATGTATTGAAGGTGTGAGTTTCCCTGTGAGGCTGTATGTGCCACAATGGTCAGACTGATTCTAATCTAAAAAACAGATTTACAGAGTCTTACATGGATTCATGCAGTTTTTGAGCAAAGTAAAATGTAATTCTGCAAGTACAAATTCACCCCACAAAC
>NC_057744.1:1395716-1398119 GCF_004010195.1 Chiloscyllium plagiosum | reverse complement strand
CCTGACACAACGGGCAATTTAGAATGGCCAATTCACCTGACCTGCACATCTTTGGACTGTGGGAGGAAACCGGAGCACCCGGAGGAAACCCACGCAGACACTGGGAGAATGTGCAAACTCCACACAGACAGTCGCCCAAGGCTGGAATCGAACCTGGGACCCTGTGAGGCAGCAGTGCTAACCACTGAGGCTCCGTGCCACCCTGAAAATGGTTGGACAAAGGATTGCAGCCCTTGAGGAACTCCTGCAAGTATCAGTCAGCCTCAAGAACAGTTACTTTGACCAAACTTCTGATGTTCAATTCCTTTGAAACGTGTTTTCACGTTGACTGCGTGAACTGAGAGTCAATGAGTAGGTAATTGTTCAGTAAGTGCCTCTCATCAATATGTCAACAAACCCTTTCATCACCTTTTTATACCAATGAGCATGTCAATAAAGCCTGTAGATATTTTGTCTTAACCTGTTGAGATGTGTAATAATTCCGTGTGGGACTTGAATGCAGTTCTTCCCCAGAGTGACAGTACCACTGTGTTATAAAAGGCCTTTTTAATTTCAGATTTTATTGGATTCCCCTTCCACCTACTGCTACGGTAGGATTCAAACTCTGATCCCTCCAACATTACCGGAGTCTCTAGATTAATATTGCAGCAATAAGACCACTTCACCATTGGTTCCCCCATCCTTTTAGAACTGTACCCTGTTTCTGCGCATTCTTTCCACCAAATTGATTCACTTTACACTTCTCAAGTTTCAACTGCCACTTGTCTGCCCATTCTATGAACCTCCGTATGTCCTTTTAAAATTCTACACTATCCTTCCCATAGTTGACAGTGCTCCTAAATTCTGTATGATCTGCAAATGTCGAGATCACTTGTTTGCCAATTCCAGTTGCCACACCGTTAATCAGAATGTCGGAAAGCCAGATTGAGCTGCTATTTTGTGCTGCATATGAGCAGTTTGTGTTTGGTTGAAATGTCTAAACTCTTAGTTCAGGGATGTTGAAATTTCTGAGAGAGGAGACGTCCATCTCATTCATGTGTCAGATCTCAGCTTAGTCCACGGATGTGAAAGGAATAATTGTTTGATGCATTATTACCAGTTTTTCTTCCATGGCTTTTTTTATTATAATGTAGAACCTTCAATTTGATGATTACATTTACTCAATTGAATATTAGAGGGTGAGTTACAAAGGAAGAAATGAAGGGGGTTTATATTGACTGGAGACCAGAGACAGTGTGACTGTCTCCCCCAGTATTTATCGTGTGTGGCACTGTATCCCTGTAATTATAATGCATACAATGTCCTATCTCTGCAGTATAAAGCTGCCCTGCAAGTGGAGGCTGATTGGATATTCCTGTGGCCTGGCAGTGCTGGCTGAGTCTGGATAGGAATGAGAAGCTTGCTATCATCTCTCTCCATTGTTTGATAATTGCACTTATTTAAAATGCCCACTGTCTTTTCCCTCAGCATTGAGTTGTTCCCCATTACTTTGTATCTCTGCGATCAAGTGACTGTTGTCATATTAAAACTGTGTCTTCATTGCCACAGCTGCATCCTCCAGTCAGGAAGCTGACTCACTCTCATTGTTTATAATGAAAACTGTGGCAGCAAATTATCTGTGTGGGTATTACACAGACTAATGGATATGTCAGGCAGGAGCGTCAGATCTTTGGCTGGGGCTAATGTTCTCTGGAATTTGGATTGTGAATGTTTGATCACATACTTTCAAAGCAACTCCAAACACCATATCTGCCTTTAATTTTGCCGATCTTGTTGTTTTGAAAGCTAGTCATGAGTCAGTTTATTATCTGCACACAGATTGGTTCCAGTTGCTTTGGTTTCTTTGGCTAAATGCAGTCTTACGATTATGTGGCACCGTGCCTGTTTGATTGCTATTAAACCTGGAGAAATCTGGGGTGGGGGTGGGGGTGTAAAACCTTTTCTCAGGCTTTAAAACAGATGGTATCAGGTCAGAAAAGGTAGGTCTTGATACTTAGTTTTAAATCCTAGTGCTGTAAATGGTACTAAGTGCTGTGAATAACTGGCAAATGATTCAAAAACTCTTATCTTGGCCAGAATCAAGGTTCTCCCTCATTGTGTTTATAATCTGATGGTGTGCTGTGCAGTGTGATGTTATAGCTAACACTATACTCCCCCAGTGATCAGGATTATGACTGATGAGCCTTACTGAACTGTGAGTTCTCACCCTTGTGCCTGCGTGATGCCCACATCAGTTCAGCAGTATACAATAATAAGCACTAACCTTGATCCGAAATCTTCCTTTTAGATTAGATTAGATTCCCTACAGTGTGGAAACAGGCCCTTCGGCCCAACAAGTCCACACCGACCCGCCGAAGCGCAACCTACCCATACCCCTACATTTACCCCTTACCTAACACTACG
>NC_057744.1:1344378-1390093 GCF_004010195.1 Chiloscyllium plagiosum | reverse complement strand
CGCATCGGGAGCAACGGATACAATAAATTATATTAGTGGATGTGCAGGTAAAATTTTGATGGATGTGGAAGGCTCTTTTAGGGCCTTGGATAGAGGTGAAGGAGGAGGTGTGGGCGCAGGTTTTACAGTTCCTGCGGTGGCAGGGGAAAGTGCCAGGATGGGAGGGTGGGTTGTAGGGGCGGCGTGGACCTGACCAGGTAGTCACGGAGGGAACTGTCTTTGCGGATTCTCCCTGTGTCTGCTTGGGTTTCCTCCGAGTGCTCCGGTTCCCTCCATGATCCATTGATATGCAGGTCAGGTGAATTGGCCGTGCTAAATTGCCCATAGTGTTAGGTGCATTAGTCAGAGGGAAATGTAAGGGAATAGGCCTGGGTGGGTTACTGTTCGGAGGGTCGGTGAGGACTTGTTGGGCCAAATGGCCTGTTTCCACATTGTAGGGAATCTAATTTAATCTGAGTTTGAGTTCTGACAGGGCCACTTAGCTCGTGACTACATTACAGCCTTGGTCCAAACATAGGCAAAAGAATTGAACTCTAGAGGTGAGCTGCGAATGACTGCTCTTGACTGTAACTAGCATTTAATTAAATGTGGCATCAAGGACCCCAGCCTAAAGAGTCAATGGAAATGGGGAGTTTGGGAAGGGGGGAGTTCTCTCCTGTTAATGGAACCATACTTTGTATAAAGGAAGACGGTTGTAGTTGGATTTCATTCATCTCAATTGCAGGTCTTCAATGGAGAAATTCTTCAGGGTAGTATCCTCAGCTCAGCCATCTTCAGCTACTTCATCAGTGACCTTCACTCCATTGTAAGACAGGGGTGGGGATGTTTGCTGGTGATTGCACAGTGTTCAGTACCATTTGTGAATTCTCAGATACTGAAGAAGTCCATATCTAAATCCAGCAAGATCTGGGATTGGACTGAGAAGTGGCAAGTTGCATTCAGGCCTCAAAAATGCCAGGCAATAACCATCTCCAACAAAGAATGTAACCATTGACCAGAAACTGAACTGGACCAACCATATAGATGCAGTGGCTACAGGAGTGAGTAAAAGGCTAGGAATTCTGCAGGGAGAAACTCCCTTCCAGACTCCTTAAAGCCTCCCCGCCATTGACAAGAAACAGGGTCAAGCATGTGAGGGAATCCCTCCTACTTGTCTGGGTGGACCCAACTGAACAACATTCAAAACGCTTGGCACTGTCCAGGACAAAGCTGCTGCTTGATTGACACCACATCCGCCACTTCCAACATTCCCTCCCCTCAACATCAATGCACAGTAGCAGCAAGGTGTACCATCTACAAGATGTACTGCAGCTACTCACCTAGGCTCCTCTGACAGCATCTTCGACACACCTACCCTCTGACAGCACAAGGGCAGCTGATACATGGGAATATCACCACTTGCATGTTCCCCTCCGAACCACAGTCCATCCTGACTTGGACTCACACTTCAATTCCTTCTGTATTGCGGGGTCCTCTCTTCCTGAGACCACTGAGTTGCCTACCCTCCAAGGATTGCAGTGGTTCAAGAAATTGCACCACCACTACCTTCCCGAATGATAGTTAGGGATGGACAATAATGGTGGCCTAGCCAGTGATGCCCAGTGAACAACTTTTTATGTTTAAATGCCGGGGTGATCACCATAGGCGAGGGCCATAGAAAACTAGTCACAGCATTCTTGTTTCCAATCTTCCAGTTTCTCTAAAAGAAAAGGGTGCAGTGGACTGGTTGCCTTATGAAGAAGGCTAAACAGGCTGAGCTCCTATCCTCTCGAGTTTAGGAGCATCTGAAGTGACTAAATTGAAACAGAAAAAGATCCTGAGGGGAATTGACCCATTTGGATTTTGAAAGGATGTTCCCTCTTGTGGGAAAATCCAGAACTAGGGTCAGAGTTTAAAAATAAGGGAACACTCATTTACGACTGAGATGTGGAAACATTCATTTTTGTCTGAGGGTTGGCTGTGAGTCTTTGGAATTCCCTTCCTCAAGGTAGTGGATTCAGAATCTTGTAATATCTTAAGAGAGAGGCAGATTCGTGATGATCAGGGGCTGACAATAAAATCAGATCAGCCACGATCTTGCTGAACGCCAGAGTAGGCCCGAAGTAATCTACTCTTTTCCTTGTTCATGCAGACACTGGCTGGGGCAGGATTAGATTCTGGTCTGATTTTTCCCTTTGATGTTTCCTAATCTGGGTCACAGAAGAGAATTTCAGTCTGAAACCAGCACCAACTCAGTTAAACGGCAGGCATTATTGTCCAATCATTCGGGATGCAGCAGCCTTACATAGACAATGTTTCTGCTGTCTGAAGCTCAAACCCTCCAAAGATGTTGCTGGGTCTGGATGCATTGAGCTATAGGGAAAGGCTGAATAGGCAGAGGTGTTTTTCCCTGGAGCGTCAGAGGCTGAGAGGTGACCTTATAGAGTTTAACAAACTTGAATGAGGGGCATGGATAGGATGTTTAGAGAAGGTCTTTTTCCCCAGGGTAGGTGAGTCCAAAACTAGAGGGCATAGGTTTAAAGTGAGGGGGGAAAAGGTAAAAAGGGACCTGAGGAGCATGTTTTTCACACAGAGGGTGGTGTGTGTAAGGAATGAGCTTCCAGAGGAAGTGGTGGAGGCTGGTACAATAACAGCATTTAAAAGTCATCTGGGTGGGTATATGAATAGGAAGAGTTTGGTGGGATATGGGACAAATGCTGGAAAATAGAACTTGATTAATTTGGGATATCTGGTTGGCATGGACGAGTTGGACCGAAGGGTCTGTTTCCATGCTGTCCATCTCTATGACTGTATCTGTTATTGAGTCCTGGTTCCTGTCTGAAGTGCAGTGTTCATTCACATCTTTCACATCCATTTCTGGGAGAAACAGTGCACCAGCAGTCTGTTTTCCTGAGGAGGTGGAGGTAACAAGTGTTTATGGTGGACAAAACAATGGGTTGAAAGTAAGTTTAGAGTTGAAGGGAATACGTGGAGACAAATGCAAGCCCTTATTTTTCAAAAACGGATTGAGAGAAATAACGCTGGCCATTAATGCAAGACCACCCTCCCCACTCCCCCGGTTCCCCACTTGGGTCAAGTCCCCAGATTGGTATTTAACACTGAGAACAAACTCCAGGAAGAGACTTAATTCAGGTCAATTTTCAACTCCATCTGCAATCTGCCCTCTATCCCTCTCTGTATACAGCTGTTAGAAATTGAGATCTCTCGGCATCACGTCTCAAAGGTCCCATCAAACATTAGGTAACAGCTAAAAACAAGCACTGAAAATACTGGAGAAGCTCAGCAGGTCTGGCAGCATCTGTGGAGAGCAACAGTTAACATATTGAAGAAGTATTAAGTTTCTGAAGAAGGGTCACTGGGCTCGAAATGTTAACTCTGTTTCTCTCTCCACAGACCTGCTGAGTTTCTCCGGCATTGTCTGTGTTTGTTTCAGATTTTCAGCATCTACAATATTTTGCTTTTATTAGGCAACTCCACTGCCTTCAAAGTTCTAACTTTTTAAAGAGCTCTCAGTACTTCATGCTTTCTAAAGATATTGACAAAAAGCAAATGCGACAATATGCAAACAACATGTTTACCGTTTTTAAATTTGCACATGCTTTTCTTAAAAAAAGAACTATCTGTATGAACTTTATTTGAAATTTGTCTTCGACGTTTGTTTTAAATAATCTAGAAAATCGATTGGGTACAGAGAGCCAAAAGAAACAGGTAGAAGGTTGCCTGTCTGGCAGGAAGCAGAGAGTGGGGATAAAAGGGCCCTTCTCAGGATAGCAGCCGGTGACAAGTGGCGTTCCTCAAGGCTCAGTGTTGGCAACACAACTTTTCACTTTATACATTAATGATCTGGATGAAGGAACTGAGGGCATTCTGGCTGAGTTTGCAGATGGTACAAAGATAGGCTGAGGGGCAGGTAGAATTGAGGAGGTGGGGAAGGTGCACGTTAGGAGACTGGGCAAAGAGTTGGCAGATGGAATACAATGTGTGAGGCCATGCACTCTGGTAGGAAAAACTATTTTCTAAATGTGGAGAAAATTCAGAAATCTGAGGTGCAAAGGGACTTGGGAGTCCTCGTCAAGGTTTCCTTTCAGGTAAACTTGCAGATTGAGTCAGTATTTAGGAAGGCAAATACAATGTTGTTATTCATCTCGAGAGGACTAGAATGTAAAAGCAGGGAGGCAAAAGTGAGGACTGCAGATGCTGGAATCCAGAGTCTAGATTTTTTATAGTGGTGCTTGAAAAGTGCAACAGGTCAGGCAGCATACCAGGAACAGGAAAATCGATGTTTCGGGCAAAAGCAGGAATCTGTAAAAGCAGGGATGTATTTCTGAGATTCCATAAGGACCACATTTGGAGTATTGTGAGAAATTTTGGGCCCCATATCTCTGGAAGGATGTACTGACCTTGGAGCAGGTCCAGAGGAGGTTCACGAGAATGATCCCGGGAATAAAATGTTTAACCTATGAGGAGCATTTGAGGGCTTTGGGACTATACTCAGAGATTAGAAGGATGAGGGGGATCTAATTGAAAGTTACAGAATACTGAAAAGCGTGCACAGAGTGGGCATTGGGAAGATGTTCCCATTGGTAGGAGAGGCTGGACCTGAGGGCACAGCCTTAGAGTAAAGAGAAGACCCTTTAGAACGGAGATAAGGAAAATCTTCTTCAGCCAGAGAGTGGGGAATCTATGGAATTCAAGAAAGCTTGGAGGCCAGGTCATTGAGCACATTTAAAACCGAGATGGGTAGGTTCTTGGTTGACAAGAGGATCAAAGTTTATAGGGAGAAAGTGGGGCAATGGGTTTGAAAACTCCAACAGCCATGATTGAATGGTGGAACAGACTCAATGGACTGAATAGTCTAATTTCTGCTCCTGTGTCTTATGGTCCTACAGTATTTCTGTAGGTGCAGTGAATTAAACTGTCTGTGTTCACACTGCAAAATTCAAGCTCAGCTCAATGTCACAGCACTAAGTAAATGCATTGACTATAGGTCTTGGGAGACGGTAGTTCTTCAAAGAAAATCTTTAATAAAGGCTATAAAAGGCAATTCAGTGACATAAGCAATAAAAGTGTATTATAAAATGGAAAGTGACTGGCCTTGTATCTCTCTGGTTGTCTGATGGTATTTCTTTGGTGTAGTATCTCCCTAGCAGTCTAACAGTGCTGCTGCCGGGGAATCTCCATGGGAATGTGTGACCGTGCTGCTGTTTCACTGGCTATCTGACAGTGACTAGTATCTCTCTGTCCCTGGTGATGGTGCCAATGTAATGCATTGTATCCTGGCCCACTCACACACTGGCAGTAGTTTTTTTTGACTGTTGCGAGTTCTTCGATAACGTCATTGTTGCATTCTTGTGCAACCCCACCTTATAGAAATGTCATGCTTTAGAAACAGCACTTAAAGTGTTAGCGATGTAATCACGTAACAGTCAACACATGCATTAGAAACCGTGTCCCCAATTTGTCAAACATGTTACAGCGAATTTGTGTTAACAAAACTTGTGTTGTAGCAGAATGAGCTAAGTTCAAGCCTGAAATGAGGAATGCGCTACCTTTCTCCAGGCTCACACCCACATGTCACATATGGAGGATCACTCAAATCAATCCATTCCTTTGTGTCACTTTCAGAGGGAGGAGAGATTAACCTGTTCCATCCGCACTGAATTTAGTTTCTGATGTCTCAGATGAAAAAACCCTTTCAAATGTTCTGATGGCATTGGTCTTTGTTGAGATTGCGGTGTGTTTGTTGTTACAGGTTAAATGGCTCGTTGCCTGTAAATGTGGAGCCACAGAATGCGACTCTGTTCTTCAAAAGGACTGTGACCTATGACCTCGCTGGGACATATGTCTGTGAAGCTACAAACGCAATTGGTACCCGGTCGGGTCTGGTTGAGGTCAACATTACAGGTAGGATGGGGCCTGTGGAAAAATCTTTATTAACCAAAGCTTGCTAATCTTGAACCTGCTATCTTTGCAGCAACTCATAATCGCATGATTGGTGTGCGGCGCGGTGTTCTAAATACTTTCTTGCTGAATCTAAGCACTTTACTGTTCTCATCTCTCATCTGTCATGGAGCTATTCTCACCTTCATTTAGTTTTACAAATCCAGCTGCCAGACTCGAATGTCATCCTCTCATCATTTATGAGTAGATGCAAGAGGAGCGACTGTTAGAATCAGATGATGTGAAACTTTGAGATCTCTGCCTTGTACAGATAAGAAACATCTCAACTCTTGCAGAACAGTGCAGTAGGGATGGGGAGTCAGGGGCATATTCTTCATTCTGAGTTAGTTACCACGCTGAATGACAAATGAGATAACGTGACCATTCCTCTCCATCTTTGATTAGATCAAGAATTCGAAGTAAGAGTAAAGCACACAATTGCGCGCAGTGGTCAACGGAAAAGGTGTAAATTCCGAATTGAGAAGAAGAATATCCAGACACTAGCCAGTCTGTCAGGGTTACTAAGGAAGTGGGCACTTCATTGTTTGTGAAAAGGGCAAGGCTGAGAGAGGGCAAGAGCAAGAGATCTATTCTGTACCATCTGTCTACGGAGGAAATGGATCAGTCAGGTTTGATGGATCAGAATTGTATCAAAGGGATGGTGTGAGGTGGCCTGTCATAATTTCAGAATGTGGTCCTGAGGTCTTCAGGAACTGACATTGTTCATTACTGAGGGGCTATGAAATGTTAAACATGACACCAAGATAGTGGGGCTGCAGGGGATATTAAATGATTTTTGTTTCAAATGTTTAGTGGATCCACCCAAGTTTTTAATTATGCACATCACCAACTATTGCAACAGCTACTTGTTTCAACTTCATTTCAGTCATTATCAGCTCTTCAAACCTCGACAAAAATTATATTTTAAGTTTATATTATACAATATAAGAGGATGCTTATAATATCAGCAAGTAATGAATTTGAGTGATAGTTGCCGCATCTATATATAATTATTGCAGAACAATTATTCAACAAGATAAAGGTTACTCCCTGTGAATGCTTGGGGCTCTGTTATTCCTGTGCACAACTGGATGCAATTACTATTTCACTTCCATCCCTCTCTTCATTTTAACCATTTGTACATGGGTTACTAGTTAATCCTTGCTACAAGGAGGCCTGAGCTCAATGCTTTGTGTCACACTTATCAGGACTAGCCCATAAGGGACAGACTTGAAAAGGGAACACTAATTTATACAGCACAATTTAAACACCACGGTATCCCTCTGTCAAATGTATGGGTTAGCTGCTCAAACAGAAAATGCTGTAATCCTTCTCTCTAGTCTATTGGTATTAAACCTGCACAGAAGATTCTGTGAAAGTTTGTGAACTGATGGGCGGTAGATGGTTATTGCATGACATGATACTGTGTTGGGAAATGGGTGCCTTGCTGGGTCTTGTTAGTATTGGTCTAAGTTATTGCATGGTGTGCTGGAAGGCGTCTGTCTCAGTTGGGAGTGCAAATTAATGATGTCTGCCTTCGAGTAAAAACCCTGCAGTCAGACTGAGAAGTTTGTGCAGATGTGACAGGATGGTCTGCTTTCAGATGCAATATTTCTTTTGATGTCTGTGTCCTTGGCTGCAGTGCTCTAGACATTTTTAGCAATTGCTATAAGGGGATGTAGGGACTGCAGTATTGGCATTTTTAAGACCGCTCATGTTTCAAATGCTGTAGTTTAGAATGAATCGTATAAAATCTTGTTTTTTTTTTAAACTTCTAATTTATACAGGGGTAATCTTTAGTCCATTTTTGGCTCCCTCACAGCTTGTCCTCAAGGTACAACCAGTTGGCAAAGGGAGAGAGACGTGACTTGGAAACTCGGGAATTAGGAAATGGCATCAGAATGTGTTTTGACAAGTTTTTTTTTTCCTCTCGCGTCGCCCACAAACCAAACAACTGAAGTTATTCAACACACAATCTCGAACTGCAGGCAATGTCAGTTCCTTCCATTTAATGGGTCCGTCCTTAAAATGAATCTTCTCAGAGGTTCAAAAACCTGAATAAATTATGTCTTCCGTTTCTTTGGACAGTTCATGATGCTACTGCACCTCGGACATTGGCGAATGTGATTAGCTTTGCTACTCAATCTGACCTCTTGTGCATTTTTTGTGTTTGGGGGTGGGGGGTTGGAAGGATGGGTTGTCATCCAAAAGATAAGCTACAAGAGTCAATTCCTGGTTCCCATTTGAGTCCGAACTTGATAAGTATTTGGTTCTGTTTTGTGGGCTGTTTTCCTTTAGGAATGAGAGAGAGAGGCAGGGATAACGGGAGTTGAAAGTGGGTGGCACCCTGTAGATGAAGGGTGGTGAGGTGTCCCCAGCGAGTGAGTACGGCATGGATGCTGTGGGGGAAAGAGACTTAGTGAGAGGTGAGTACACCAGCAGAGAGAGAGAGAGAGAGAGTAAGTGTAAGTGCAAGGTATCAGAGAGATGTTGGTTGAGTGGAAAAGAATATTGACCTTTGTCCTATGCTGCTGGGCACTCCTCCAGATGTCTGGGACCTGGGGACCTCCTCGGACCAGGCTGGTCATCATGGCCTACACAGCTGGTTCTGAGGAAGAGTAAACCTCCTCTGCATGATCTCGTCCCGCTGGAGTTCCTGGTCCTTACCCGCTGAAATAACTCCACAGAGGCCGGTATCCATCACCAAGTCTCTTTGTTTACACGTGGAGCATCCCTGACACTGACCCAGCTCCCTCAGCCACCTCTCAGAGTGAACAGAAGCTCCGACACTCCTGATTTTTAAAAAATGTTGAAATTCCTCTTAAACCTTTTTTTATTAACCAATTTTTCTAACCAACCCGTTCAAAGATGTTATTACACACCTTTGGAGCAGGTGGGACTTGAACCTCGGTCTCTTGGTCCAGGAGCAGGGACATTATCGCTGCAGCCAGGGCTTCCTGATTGGAGTCGGAGAGTGGTGCTGGAAAAGCACAGCAGGTCAGGCAGCACCCGAGGAGCAGGAGAATCGACGTTTCGGACGTAAGCCCTTCATAAGGAATGTTGGGAACCCAGAAGGGCTTATGCCTGAAATGTTGAGTCTTCTGCTCCTCAGATGCTGCCAGACCTGCTGCGCTTTTCCAGCAACACACTTCTCGACTTTCATCTGCAGCCGTCATCATTTTCGTGATTGGGGCTGTTAATCTCACCCCTATTCTATGAGATGCACCTGGCTGCCCTGCTCCTCAGATGCTGCCTGACCTGCTGCGCTTTTCCAGCAACACACTTCTCGACTTTGACCTCCAGCATCTGCAGCCGTCATCATTTTCGTGATTGGGGCTGTTAATCTCACCCCTATTCTATGAGATGCACCTGGCTGCCCTTGTTACAGTCACTACACCCACCCAGCAGGATGTCTGCCATGGGGGACAAATGTCAGGGCAGCTCCAGACTGGCAATCTTAGTCTGGGTGGACAATGAACTTTAAACGACTTAGCCAAAGAAAACGTGTAAGATTTCTTCCTATTGATATGAATTATCAAGAAGACATGATGAGCAACTGAGGTGTCATCTAACCAGGCTTACTGACTTTTTACTGTGGTTTGTCAGGCTGAAAAAAGGATCTGGATGGGTATATAGATGGGAAGGGTTTAGAGGGTATGGGCTGGGTATATGGATGGGAAGGGTTTAGAGGGGTATGGGCTGGGTATATGGATGGGAAGGGTTTAGAGGGGTATGGGCCAAATGCTGGCAAATGGGACTAGGTCAGATTGGGATGTCTGGTTGGTGTGGGTGAGTTGGACCATAACCTCTGTTTCTGTGCTGTATGACTCTGACTGACTGTGTTTTTATTTCAGATTTCCTCAATAGACTAGTCTTTTGTTTCTGCCATTTTCTTCCATGTTTTATTTTCTCAACACTTTCTCTTTTTCATCATCTTTCATAAAATCATTAGGGCTTACAGAGCTGGATGTTATTCGACCTTAGGTTTCTGTGCCAACTGTTCCTTCCCCGTAGCTGTCCATCCATTCAAGATCGATCACATATTCCCCTGCACACTCTCAGTCCTGTATCGTCATCTTGAGCTTTAAATATTTATTTACTTTTTTGCATTAAATATTCCATGGTCTCTGCTTTGATCATTTGATGCAGCAGGGTATTCCATGTTCTAGCACCCTCTGTTGTAAAACAGTTTTTGCTGCTTCAGTCCTCATACTGTGACCATTTCAAATCAGTGATCCCTTATCACTAATTCCTCAACCAGTGTTTCTCCAATCACTTTATTAAAACATTGCAAAATTCTTAAAATCTTCTCACTATTACGGTCTCTGTGCATAATTCACCAGCTTCCACCTGCCCTCACCTTTAAGCAATTTGAACCCTAAGCTCTGTAATTCCATCTTGAACAATCTCCACTGCTGTCTTCTCCCATAAGACACTACTTGAAACTGATACTTTGACTAAACTTTCGATTCCCGTTCCTAATGTTATACATAGCTCAGTTTTGTCTCTTGTTAAGCTGCAGTTAAGAATCTTGGTATGTTTTACCATGTTAAAGGTGCTATATAACTGCGGACTATTTAGATACTGACTTGTTTCTCTCCTCACCCACTCCACACATGCATTTCTCTGCATTCAGAAAGGAATTTTTTAGATTACTTAGTGTAGAAACAGGCCCTTCGGCCCAACAAGTCCACACTGACCCTCTGAAGAGCAACACACCCAGACCCATTTCTCTATATTTACCCCTTCACCTAACACTATGGGCAATTTAGCATGGCCAATTCGCCTAACCTGCACATTTTTGGACTGTGGGAGGAAACCGGAGCACCCGGAGGAAACTCACGCAGACACTAGGAGAATGTGCAAACTCTATACAGACAGTTGCCTGAGGTGGGAATTGAACCCGGGTCTCTGGCGCTGTGAGGCAGCAGTGCTGACCACTGTGCCACCGTGCCACCCACTGAATTGGCTTTCAGTTTTCTCAAATCTGCAATGTTAATCTGCCCCCTTTTTAAATAAAGATTCTGATTGTGTTTAATTGAATATCTTTGATCATCGAAGATGCTCTTATTCAGATATTGAGTGCAAGGGTCATCTTTGCCTGTGCACGAGTAACTCCAAAGCATTAAATACCTCTGCTATCAGATGATTTTATCTCTCTCTGTCTCAGTCGTTCACACATTTTTATATTTGCCTCTCTTCTTTTTTCCTCACAAGCCATATTTCAAATTAATGAACAGAAGTTGCAAGATAGCTTAAAATAGGAAGACTTGAAAGTTGGTCTGTTTTCCTGCAGCTTGTCTTAAATATTACGGGGAGTCAGATGGGTTTATGGTTTAGTGAGGGTGCTGGATGAGGTGGAATTGATTAACCCAACAATCATGTACAAGCACTCTTGGCTAGTAACGGCATTCTAAGTGAAAGTAACTTCATTAGTAAAACTGACAGAGTTTGAAAGAGTTGTTACAGCTCACAGCTGTTTATTACAATGAGGATAGTGAGCAGTGGAATCTGAAATATTCCATCACTTCAGCAATGTTTCACAATTTGAAAATCCAGATATTTTGAACAAACTAAAGCAGATTGCAGTTGAGCCATTGACCCTGGATGCACAGATCATCCCTCGGGCTCCTGAATGTGCAAAAATAAATCAATGGGTTTTATTGATTAGCTACCAGATAATGCACTGTAGGTCAAATCCTGTAATGTTTTTAAATGTTAGGCTCATCCAGGGTGACCCTCAAATTCTATGGCTCTCCATTTTCACTTGTTTTAATAGTTAACAGATGTAAGATGTTTGTGAGTTAAATGCATGTGTACAACTGGTACTTTCTCCATTTACATTCTGAAATTATTTCACTTTCAGAGGATAAAGATAGAGAAGTAGGGAACTGGGGAAGAGAGTAATGGGGCACTATTGGGGAAAACAGAGAGTAGGCTAGGGTAATAACTAACTTGGGCTAGGAGGAATGCCTGTAGTTTGCCAGATGTTCTGTATTACACCAGTGTGTTTATGTACTAGATCTTTGGGAAAGGAAATTTAATGTTAATACATGGCAGATGTTGCATAAAACTCAAAAGTTCATGCTGGATTTTCATTGGTAAAATGATGCTAATTGTTCTCTTACCAGTAGGTGATTAGATTGTTTTAATCGCCTGTTTTTTGATCTGGACTTGTGAAGTTGATGAAAGCAGTAATTTTCAGTGGGGAAATTGGATAAATGCTTCAACATTAAACATTTTCAGGGTTATGTGGAAAGAACAGGGAAGCAGAGTTAATTTAACAGCTCGTTCAAAGAGCTTGGGCAGGTACAATTGATTGAATGGTCTTTTGTGCTGTAAAAAATCCGTGAATCTTCTTTTTAAACAATTCTTTTCTTGTCTCCCTTCCTGTCCTTCCTCTCAGCCCCTTTCACTATTATTGGGAAATTGTATTTCAGGTTCAGAATCTTTGTACCAATCCCTCTTGGCTCTGCACATTCACCATGAATAATTATAGAATCGCGACAGTGTGGAAACAGTCATTTGGCCCATTGAGTCCACATTGACCCTCTGAAGAGCATCCCATGCCACTGCCCTCTTCCTGTAACCCTGCATTTCCCATTGCCAATACTAACCTGCATATCTTTAGACTGTGAGAGAAAACCCACGCATAAATGGGGAGAATGTGCAACAGACAGTCACCCGAGGCTGGAATCAAACCCAGGTTCCTGGTGCTGTGAGACAGCGGTGCTGACTGCCTTGGGATAAGGTGTAGATCATTTAAGACTAAGATGAGAAGGAACTTCTTCGTAATTCTGAACCCGAATGCTGTTGCAGCTCATTCATTGAGCATATTCAAGAGAGAAGTTGATCAGTTTATGGAAACTAATGATGTCAAAGGATGTCGAGGTAGTATGAGGAAGTGGCATTGAGGTCAATCGTTAGCCATGATTTCATGAAATGGTGGAGCAGACTCCCAGTGTTGAATTAAAATATCCACACATAGAAATAGAGCTTTCTCTCTGTTTTGGGAATGCCCACTACGAAGGCTACTCTAGTTTTACCTGTCAATCTCTTTGAAGACGAGCCACACCATTCCTTAGGGCAGCACAGTGTCTCAGTGGTTAGAACTGCTGCCTCATTGTGCCAGCTACCTGGGTTGCATTCCTGCCTCGGGCAACTGTCTGTGTGGAGTTTGCACATTCTCCTCGTGTCTGTGTGGGCTTCCTCCCAAGGTCCCAAGATGTGCATATTAGTTGGATTGTCCATGCTAAACTGCCCACAGTATCCAGGGATGTGCAGGCTAGGTGGATTAGCCAGGGGGCAGGATTACAGGCATAGGATAGGTGTGGTGGGTCTGAGTAGGATGCTCTTCAGAGGGGTAGGTGCAGACTTGATGGGTCAAATGGCCTCTTTCCACACTTTAGGGATTCAGTGATTCCTGGATACTGCCCAACAACAACTTAAATATTTTAATTATGAATTCAGCATAAAATTAAGTAATGTATTTTTATAAATGCATATTGCATTTGTAATATATTTAGAGGTATGGCACTCAGCCACATAAGGAAAAAGTAGGTCATGTAACCAAAAGCTTAATCAAAGAGAGAGGTTTTAATGGTCGAGAGTCCAAATGAGGGGAAAGCAAGGTCGAGAGTTGGCAAAGTGCTGGGAGGGGAACTCAGGATATCCACAGGCCTAGTCACTAATGTTAACAGTGATTCAAATTAGAGTTGCTATAGGAAGCCAGAATTGAATAGAAGTAAATATTTCAGAAGGAAGTGGAATTGGAAGAGATTAGAGAGCTAGGGAGGTGTATGGATGCAGAGGTATTTGGAAACAAGATTGAGAATTTTAAAATCAAGACAAAATGTGACCAGGAGTTGGTGTAGGTCTGTGAGCGCAGTGTCATAATTGAACACAATCTTGGGGTAAGCCTTGTCAGATGTTTGGAAGACCTCAAGTGTACAGAGGGTAGAATGGGGGAGACTAGCCAGGGGTCTGTCAGAATAGTAGAATCTAGAGGTAAGAAAGGGATGGCTGAAGGTTGAACACAATGCAGTGATGTTCGCAGGTTATAATTTCCTGAAGTCGATCTGTTGAAACTGTAGCAGAATATTCCCTTTAATGGTTACTGAAGCTAGTAAGCTTGATTTAAAGAGAAGTTGCCATGGTAACAATATTTTAAGTGGGAATGCGAAAGCATGTAAGCATGGTGTAATTGTGTAAGGTTCCAATTCTGCACTGACAATCGAGCAAATGACTGATTAATGCAAGTCCTTTGTGGCTCATTTGCTGCTTTCTGTTTGTCATGTTGGAAGACATGAACAGATCCAGGGTTCAATGAGTTGACGAAGCTGCTCGCTGAAGTGGTCACCAATCACACGCTCTGATTGCTGATAGTGTTTCATTATTGGAATTGTTTTTAAGCGTGAGTGGTAGTGTATTAGCGCAATATTCCATCAGCAGTATAGAGCTCGTCCTGCATTCCGTGACCCAAATCCTGCGATGTTGCTGTGACAGACGATTGAACTTGGTGCTGTTTGTTACTCAAGTTCGATGGATATTTTTTGTGACTGGTTTGCTGTGTTGATCTAGACTGCAACAGTTGATACTGGTCTTAAATTTTGTTTTAAAGATTTAAATCAAAGCTAGTAAAGTCTTTGATCTAAACGCAGAGTTGACTTAATGCACATAGTCAGTTAATAGTCAGTTAACTAACTCCTTGTTATGGTAAATTGTATGAATCTTGGAACTCTCTATCTGTTGTGAGTCAACTGACAGGACATGGTTCAAGAAAGCAGCTCGCACCCATCATCTCAAGGGGCAACTAGGGACGGACAATAAATGCTGACCCAGCCAGTGACACGCACATCGCACAACGGAGTTTAAAAAAGCCCTTAAATGGCCAACAGAGAAACCTCAAACATTGCAGTTGCTGATTTAATATTCTTTTTGTTTCACCTCCCACCTCAAGTTACTTTAATAACCAGAAAATCAGATTGGAATCCAATTCTACACCACCAGTAGGATTTAGGCTCTGGCCTTGATGGTGGAGTAGGAATCCAAGGTCAGCGTACCCTTGTGTCCCCCTGTAAAGTGGGATGTTACAGAGAAGAGTTTACTAGTTTGTTTCTACTGGAAGCTGTCATGAATGTTGCTCTGCAGTGGGCGAATACTTTGACCTGCACTAGACTGAAGCGGGCAGACTCCATAGTAGGTTAGTATAAATCTTGCTAATGACTAGTCTATGATTTGCGTTGCCTCTCAAGTGTAGGAAATTCATAGGATTGAGGGGCCCGTGTGTCAGTTTAGGTTCAGGGTCTGACTACATAATAAGTTAATGTTCCACAAACTATCATTACCCAGAACAGACTATCCCCACAGTAAGTCAGAATGTTGTTATGGTTTACAAGCTGTAATGCTATAGCACTTTACTAAAATTTAAATTGTTCATGATTCGAGTCAGTATTGATGTTTGGTTGTTTTCGAGTATTATAGTTTAACATTCTTTGTGTCATTCCAATCTCATTTTCCTTTTCCAAATACAAGCGTTCTCAGATACACAATGCAACAGACAGCATTACAGGAGTCTCCTTCTCTCCAGTCTCCCAGTACCTTGGTTTGAACAAGATACTGGCTCCTTTCCAGATGAATGTGTCATTTTGCAGCGATTATGAGAGTTAGGGTTACAAATAGAAATCTACAAAACAGCCTGGGTTGTTAGTGGGCAGTCTTCAGAACGATTCTGGGATCGAAAAGTACTAAATTAATAAACTGAGGATTATAGCAATCTGAGATGTGGTTAATTCAGTGTCCATCAGCATGTTACATTTTAGACATATTTCAATGACGTAGTTAAAAATCACACAACACCAGGTTATAGTCCAACAGGTTTAATCGGAGGCACTAGCTTTCGGAGCGACGCTCCTTCATCAGGTGGTTGTGTAGCACTTCGAAAGCTAGTGCTTCCAATTAAACCTGCTGGACTATAACCTGGTGTTGTGTGATTTTTAATTTTGTACAGCCCAGTCCAACACCGGCATCTCCAAATCATGACTACTATGATGTAGACCAGGTAAACAGTCCATAATTTCTGAGTTTGCAGTGGTTCTGAAACTCTGAAATGTTGTAACCACTCAGGAGGATAAGACTTCAGGAGCACATAGAGAGCTGGGTGAGGCTAATGAAGATGACCAGCTTACCCAGTGACTGGTCTTGGAGCTTGCATTGTTTAAGCCACTAGTTTTAATCACTGTCCAACAGGAAAGGGCTTGATATTCTAAATCTCACTTATAATTCAGTTCTCATACTCCTGCAAACTCTCACTCCCTTCATTCTTGTCCATACTAGGGTCCTGATTCTTGCCGCTTGAATAGAACTTGTTAAATTTGAACACAACTAGACCTCCTGTGTATGTTCTGTGAAATGGAAAAACACACAAGCACATTTCAAGGCAGTAATCCTTCTCATGGGATCATGCTGTGCCCCTTGCGCTTTACTTGAATACTCTGATAAGCTCCTGATGATGTCATACCAATGCAACATGACTCGATGTATTATTAATCTCTTTCCAGAGGACACCAACTTAAACAAATCACTGGTATTCTGGGATATTTTGAAATGGATGGAGAAAAAATTAGATTATTAATATACTGGGTGGCATTTGGCACGATGCTAACTCTCTTCCCTATTATTGATGAGCTGTAAGAAATCTTCGCTTGGTTGTTAATTGGCATTCAAAGAGTTTGCCGAGTGTGTGACATTTTATCCGCTACAGCTTAATAAGAATTCTGATTACAAAATGCCATCCAAATTGTATAAATAATTGAAGATTTTTAATCCGTGTCTGGTCTTTCTGCTAAAATTACAATTTCAGGTAGTTTCCTCCGGGTAAGTCAACTTTTCAACATGACCAAGGCAAGAAGCTCCCTTGATCCAAATTGGGTTAGTTTGTGCTTATCAGTATGAGGCAGGGCAGCTGGGGAGCCAACATGTCTACTATGTGCTCAATAATTGTTTTTAAAAAGAATCCAGAATGAGTCATAATCATGGCTTAGGCACACAAGCAACATAAGCAGAGTTAAACTTGTGGTTCCAGGAAAGAATGGCATCTCCTTTGGAATTTAGCTGCTATTAACAGATTCTAGACCAGACACACTTAAGTTAGAATTTTTTTTTTTGAATTGTTTCTTTTTCAATTTTTATGTGAATTTTCCTGTATTATTTTCTCCACTCCTGAACCCAGCTGTTGCACAATTCCACAAGCTGTTTTCGGTCACTTTTATCGTTCAGTTTGAGCCCCCTGACACATTGTGTTATCAAGATAGGGCTTGCTTCAGTCTCCACCCTTCATGGTGCCCAAGCAAGTACTAGTGCAAACCCTGGCTTATTATTCCTCCCTGAACCGCTCAGACTGCTTATATTGTTTCATTCCATGGTGAGATTAGCTAACAGAATGCCTTCTGTTTTCTCCGGTTACAACTACTTCCCTCTGTGTCAGGGTTAGTTGCTGAAGCCCTGAAGGGCTTTTGCCTGAAATGTCGATTTTCCTGCTCCTCGGATGCTGCCTGACCTGCTGTGCTTTTCCAGCACCACTCTGATCTAAACTCTGATCTCCAGCATCTGCAGTCCTCACTTTTGCCTAGTCAGGGTTAGTTGCCTTGGCTATAGTTGAGTATGGCCAAAGACAGAAGAATAAAGCTTCTCTCACTGTGTCCAAAGCTCTCTGTGACAGCAGGTGCAACAATGACAATTTTCTCAGCTGCTTTACCAACCGTGCTGTGGTCTCTGCGCGTTGCTATCAAATGTACAGTATGCCAAAGTCTTCCCTTAAACCAAACAGCAGTACAGCTACAAAAGGGTACTACCATCCCCACTGCTGGTGTCCTACTCAGCATAGAATAAAAAAAACTGTTGTGCGACCAAAGAAACAAAGTGAAAAAAACTTCTCTAACTCTAACAAAGAGCTAGTACAGCTGCATAGGGCCAAATGGCCATCTAGAATGGTGCACGGCTGTCTAATTCTGTGGATCGCTGTTCTGCCATAACGTGCTTTAATGATGAAAAGGTTTCAATCCCCTCTGTTTATCCTAATCACTTCATGATACCCTTTCTCCAGAATGTAGAAGTGGAGCCCATCAAAATATGTTTAATGTATTGCTGAGATTCTAGTGTTGGACAATCAGGTTTTCTCTCTCAGCTGTTCCAGTCATGAATACTGATGGTGGAAGGCTTTTCAGTTGGTCTCCAGCCACAGTGAAAGACTGTGTTTGTACTGTCGGACCCTCGCACGAGATTACACTTGCCTTTCATTCTAATTGTCTCTCATCTCTCTCTGTCCCTATACAGCTTTTATAAAAATACTGTTTAAGAATTCCTGCAAGGTGCTGGAGAATACTATGTAATTAAAATGTTTCGAGAGCTATTGAAAAGGCTCTGCTTTGTGCGATTTTACAGAAGTGCTTGAGTTTTTAGGTGCAGTGTGCATAATCGGTAAACGTGCTCTCTATTTTCTAACTGATCTTTTTTAACTAGTTTTGTGTGTTCCCTTTTAAGATGGAGGTTAAAGGTGTTTGTCACCATGTTTGTCACTGACCTTCTTGTGAGTATACCTCGGTATGTATGTTTTCAGAGGGATAGAGGAGTTTTATTTCCAAATGAGCAGCAAATTGATCTGGGAAATCTGGAAACGTACTTCCCCAACCTTTGCTGAATCTGAGAGTTTCCCTTGGGTACTGGAGGGGGTGTTTAGGGGGATTTCTGATGGCCATGGAGAACATGTCTGTAGCTGCAGTTTCATATCAGGAGAATAAGGTAAAAACAAATAGCGGGAGAGACTACAAGTCACTTGGGTGGTCCTCAGATGCAACATGAGCTTATTGGGCCCAGTAATTTCTTCAGATTCCTGAAGAAGGGCCTGTGCCCGAAACGTCGAATCTCCTGTTCCCTGGATGCTGCCTGACCTGCTGTGCTGTTCCAGCAATAAAGTTTCAACCAGTAATTTAACAGATTTAACATTCAACATTAAATGAGGACTCACTGTATCTATATTTTGAACCAGGGCCCATAGTTTAAGGATACAGTGAGAGAGATAAGGAGAAATGTCTTCCCCGGAGAGTGGAGAGCCTGTGGAATTCTCTGCCACAAAGAGTGGTTGAGGCTGAAACATTGAATTTTTTTTTAGAAGGAGTTAAATATGGTTCTTAGGACTGAAGGGATCAAAGGGTATTGGGGAGAAAGCAGGATCAGGGGCTGAGTTAGGTGATCAGCCATGATCATAGTGAATAGTAGAGCTATTTGAATAGTGAAAAACATCTGCTATCTATCAGAATGAAAGTCCACACTGTAATTCCATGTGTCTCAAACAAACTGTCTTAAGGACTTTAGATGTCAGCCATGGCTCAACTGGCAGTAACCTTCCCCTGCCAAAGTTTGAGTGTTTAAACACCACTCCAGGCATCTAGCTCTCAAACCAGGCTCAGGATTAGGGGAGTACCAATGGAGCTGTATACTGTACTGTCAGTCACCTTTCCAATCAGCTGTTAAACTGGGACTCTGTTTCCATCTGAGGGTACAGGCAATGTCGTGTTGCTAGTTGAAGAAGGATAGAAGAGTTTTCCTGACCACACTTATCCCTCAAACAATACCAGGCCATGCATCTTATTACTGTTCATAGCATCTTCTTATTCTGCTTTGCTTACATTACCACAAGGGCCTACTTTCCAATAGTACCACATTCGCAATAAAATGCTTTGGTATAAAAAAGCACTGTGTAAATGCTGCTTACTCTTTCAGCCGGGCCTGCTACAGATGTTTGAATTCTCTTGTGCAAGTGAAATACTACTTCCCAAAGTGGACGACCTCACTTTGCGCTCCATCTGGCAGTTTTTTGCTCACTCACTTAACCTTGTCTCTTCATTGCAACTTTGCAACTCCCTATCTTTGTGCTGTCAGCAAATGTGGCTGCGGTACAATCTGTCCTTTCATCCAAGTCATTAATATAGATCATAAATAGTTGAGATCCTAGCCTGAACTCGATTGCACTTCACTAATTACAATTTGCCAATTTGAAAATGACCCATTTATCCTGTTTCCTGTTAGTTACTAATTGGGTGACACTGTTCTTGAGACTAACAGTGATGAAGGGGAAATCAGACAGTGCTGAAAAAAACTGTCAATGGACTGAGGAAAATGAAGCTTGAAATATAAAAGAAGGTAATAAAATGGTCTTGAGTGAGATAGTTCTGAGAGAATGATGGGCTCAGTAAGTGTGGTTTAGAAAGTCCTTTCTGAGTAACACTCTAAAACTCTATTTGATTGAAACAGATCATACTTACAAGTATTGTCAGTGAAAATGTGATGCTCAAAATCACCACTTTGTTGGAAATTATAGCTGGGAGCAGTCAGTCAAAGAAATTGGTAACTAGAATGACCAGAAGTGACAGAGAGGCGGAGAAATGACTTTTTTTTTGCAAACTATCATTGAGAACTGCTTGTGACAGTCTGATACTGAAAGTGTAAGGTATTAGTGAGATGGAGAAATATCAGAAAGGAAAGTTGATCAGTCGATTGGATTCAAGATTTTTAAAATTCCTTTTATCAGAAGAAGGAATGAGCAAATGTGTGCATTTACAAAATGTAGGAAGTAAAAGGAGCTGATCAGAATGATGTGCAGACACAGTAAGGGAGCATCAACAGCAAAAAGATGGATTGGAAGGTTGGAAAGGGTTAACAGAAACTGGAGAAGAGGGATTTATTCAAGGAACTTGGTTGAGCAGAGGGACAATAGGAAACAGTGAAAAGCAGCTGTGTTTTACCATGAATATCCGTCCGCCTGTTCTGATTCCTGGTCACTGTTTGCAATCTATTCCTCAGCACATGTTAATGTCACAAATGCCGCATATGATCACATGATGTTGAGACATGTGACCTATTACATAATGCAAAGCTGGTGCAAGAAGAAAACTGAAAAGAAACTAGGACAGGAGAGAAGGTGTTCACACATCGAGCAGAGGATGGTACCGGCAGTTTAAAGTGCCATGCTTACACTCTGATTTACAGCAGTGGTTGGACAGTTTTGTTTTGAGCCACTGTTAATAATTCAGTTATTTTAATGGAAATGACAAATGCAGTTGGCTTTGATGGACTTGGAATGAATTTCCAATTTTCATAAAATTGTCTGAGCTTCATAAATTGAGTACTTCAGCTGATGCCTCCTCGTGCCTAAGAGCACAATAGTTAAAGAATTCGGAATATTGGGCTGGGTGTTTAGTTTCAAACTTAGCATTTTTATAGTTTTTTAAATAGTTTTAATTGATAAAGACTAAATTTAAAATTAATCTTCAAAATTGCTCAGTTGAGCTGTAGTTACCATTTTGAGCCCAAGTTCATGCAGATTGAAGAATATCTGAATCGTAGAATCCTACAGTGCAGATAGAGGTCATTCAGCCCATTGAGTCTGCATCATCCCTCCGAAGAGCATCCCATCCTATCCCTGTAACCCCACATCTGCTATGGTTAACCCAGCTAGCCTACACACTGTGGGGCAATTTCCCATGGCCAATCCATCTAACCTGCACATCTTTGGACTGGGGGAGGAAACTGGAGAACTCAGGGGGGGCCTACACAGACATGGGGAGAATTTGCAAACTCCACAGAGACATTCACCCAATGCTGGAATACAGACCGGAGTCCCTGGCGGTGTGAGGCAGCAGAACTAACCACTGAGCCACCGTGCCAGGCATTATGTAAAAGCCAGTCTGGTTTTGTCAGATTGAAAGTTTTGTGAGCCACAGTAGAAAGGTGATTTAGGCAAACTATTGTAGCAGACTGTGCAGTTTGTGTTTGCACTCTGTGCACAGTGTATTCAGACAGCTCACAAAGGGTGGCCTAGCAATAAAGTTTCATGAGTTCTGGGAATAGATCGCCATAGTCTGTACTGCGGGTAAGGACTTTAGAGGCGTTGTTCAGGATAGGTCAGTTAATAAGCTCCAAGTACCATCAGCACCTTCCTTGCAATCTGTATCCATTGGGAGTTGGTGATTGATGGGGGATATTTTGGAGAATTTGAGGGGAATAGAATTTTCAGGTTTCTGTTTTCAGTTTGTCAGGTGGGGAACCCTGGTGCTAGGTTTGTTATTGTCATCGCTGCCAGGAAATGCATTATCGAACAAATGAGCTAGCACAGGCACTTTGACCCAATGGCGTCCTCCCTTTCACATTAAACATTTATGGGTCAGCAGATGTGTTTTCATTCTGGTCAGAATGTGAGACTTTGTACACCCAATAGCTACTACAGCTGCCTCCATAACACTTACTGCATGTTTATTTAGCTATTCGGCAATGCAGGCATCACTGGCAAGGCTGGAATTTTATTGGCCATCCCCAATTGCCCGTGGAAGGTGTGGTGGGCTACCACCTTCACAATAGCTACAAGTGTATTGCACAAATCAGTTACCAGTCAGCCATCATGTAAAGGCCAGGTTAGGTTCCGGTAGGTTATTTTCTTGCCTACATTAGTAAACCAGTTGGATTTTTACAAGATCAGATAATTTCATGGTCATCAGAAATATTTATTGAGCTGAATTTAAATTCACAGCGTTCCTTGGAAAGAATCCCATTCATTTATCAAGGTTATAAAACCAGACTTCTGGATTACTAATCCAGTAGTATAACCGCTGTGCTTACACTGTGCTCTACATGATGTAAAGCACATGTGGTCACTGAGAGGCATAAAGTGTTTTTCAATACAAGTTCTTTAGTTCTAAAGATTTCATTAAAGGGATACATTAATGAATGCTGCAGAACTTGAGTGAAACCCTGTGTGTTTTTGAGTCACTTTCACAATTAAAGGGGATATTGTGATGGGATATTTTAAACTTAGAAGCTTGCAATCACTGTATGAATCTTAAGTTGCTCAGTAATATAGTCCATGGGGTCTTTAACTGATGAAGCTGAGCTTTACAAGTATAGCCTGTCAGTCGTCATCTTCAGAGATCGGTCACTGCTGCTTGAGTTATGTTGAGCAGACACTGAAATTCCCCCTCGGAACACATTCCGTGCCCTTTGCAATGCTATCCTCCCCTCCATAACCTACCTGTCTGACTTTGGACTTCATACAAATTGATACCCCCTAAATGAAGAAAGACATGTTTGTGATGTAAGATTACTCACTACATCGATCTCGAACATTTGTGAACCCATTAATAATTTAACTTTAGAATCCCTACAGTGTGGAAACAGGCCCTTCTGCCCAACAAGTCCATTCCGACCCTTTGAAGAGCAATCCATTCTGCTACCCTAACTAATAACCTATGGGCAATTTACCATGGCCAATTCACCTGACCTGTACATCTTTGGAATGTGGGAGCAAACCCATACAGATACGGGAGAATGTGCAAACTCCACATAGACAGTCGCCCGAGGCTGGAATTGAACCCGGGTCTCTGACGCTGTGAGGCAGCAGGGCTAACCACTGAGCCACCGTGTCATCTTATTCAGCTCATCCTCTGAGAAGCCTTTCATTGGCAGCAGGTTGGACTAGGAATGTTCAGGAGGCAGGCGTGTGATGTGTAACACGGCTCCCTTTCATACTCCAATAGATGGCTAAGGCTGTTGTTTTTCCCAGAATCTCTAACAGGTTGCTCTTTGAATCACAGACAGGAGTGTCACCAGGTTTGATTAGTAAGGTTTACTGTTGGGACTGTTTTAAAGTGGGAGATGCAGGTGCACGTTCTTTGAGTTTACATATTTCCTCATTGAAACCAACTGTTCATTTTTTTCATGATATTTTTCTGACACTGGTGTTTTAATTAAGACAGTGTGACCCTTTTGATTTTGTTGCATATTCCAGGGCAAGGTCACAATTTTTGCTGGCATTTAAAGCTCACTATTTCCACACCAGAGTGCATTCCATGGAGTCTGCATCTGACCCTCACTGATACAGCCTTCAAAGCCTATTGCAAATGAGATAGATGGTAAAGGAGGAGAAACTGATGGAAAGTCACTTCTCCAAGGACAGCCAGTGGCACTTTCTCTGAAGAAATTAGCTTCAAGCTCGATGTAACCTGACTGAAAGCAGAAAACAGGAAAGTGACAATGACACCCTGGTATCTTTAAGAGATGAAGCCAGAGTGATGGTATCTGTAAGATTGTAGCAACAACTACCAGGGAAATCTCTACCCTGATGGGCCCAGGAACGAGTGGGCTTGGATAGCCAAGGTATTTTTCCCTGGGGTCAGGGAGTCTAAAACTAGAGGGAATAGGCTTAAGGTGAGAGGGGAAAGATGTAAAAGAGACCTAAGGGCCAACCTTTTCACACAGAGGGTGGTGCGTGTATGGAATGAGCTGCCAGAGGAAATGGTGGAGGCTGATACAATTGTAACATTTAAGAGGCATCTGGATGGGTCTATGAATAGGAAGGGTTTGGAGGGATATGGGCCGGGTGCTGGCAAATGGGACTAGACTCATTTAGGATATCTGGTTAGCATGGACACGTTGGACCGAAGGGTCTGTTTCTGTGCTGTACATCTCTATGACTATGAATGCAGTTTGGATACAATTTAGTTTCAGTATTACTGCAGTTGGTTCAGGGTTACGCTTGCCATACCTCACCGCCGTTCAGGGGTTATTTAGATGTGTGCACCATTTTCCCAATGTTTATCAGTTTGGATTGTGATTATTCTCACTCTGGGATCATGTGCAGTATCTACATTTCTGGTAAATAGGAAACTACTGGTGCGATTGTTGACATGTGGTGACCGATCCCCATTGCATCTGCCATCCCTTAAAACTATTTTTATTTTTGGGAACACTTTAAAAGATGGAAAAAGTTAAAATGTTGTGTTTATCAATAATTCTTAGTTTGTCTAAAAGATACATAATGAAAGGTGGAACCAAAAACAAAAGGGAATCTAAAAGCACAGCAAGGACAAAATTTTACTTTTTTTTTGTCACAAATCTGTTTCATTGTGTCTCGTGTTGATACAGATTTTAGTAGAGCACGCATTCAAATTGTGACTTAGTGGAAAACTGTTCTATAGCGTTAGGTGCATTAGTCAGAGGGGGGTGGGTTACTCTTCGGAGGGTCGGTGTGGACTTGTTGGGCCGAAGGGCCTGTTTCCACACTGTAGGTAATCTAATCTAATCAATCTCTTTGTGCAGTTTATGTATCAAGCCCTTGAACATCCGAAACTACACGTCTGAAACTGACTGTGAAAAATGTCTTCAATCTTCCCTGGTTCATAACAATGCTCTGTGTAAACAGGGCAACCTAAACCCAGTGTTGTTTACCAGCGTGGTCCTGAGGCGAGATTTTGGGATGGTGTGCTCTAAGGTAGCAATGGGCTGAATATTAACAGCTGCAAATAATCACTGAAATAATTACAAGCATGGCCCATTGGATGGTAGCTGGTTCAAAAACCCTATGAAGACATTCCTGATGAAGAGTTTATGCTCAAAACATCAATCCTCCTGCTCCTCGGATTCTGCCTGACCGGCTGGGCTTTTCCAGCGCCACACGTTTTGACTCTTGATCTCCAGCATCTGCAGTCCTCACTTTCTCCAAAAGCCCTATGAACTCCCACCGCACTGAAACCTTCCAGTCCCTATCCCTCCCCATCACCAGATAGTAGGTGAATCTTCTATCACCCTCCCCTTTCCCTCACCGTCTCCTGTCTCCGAGCTCTCTCAATGACAGAGGCAATGGAATGGGTCACACTGGGAAGCACTGGAGGTTCCAGTGTACCTCTGACCATTTGTACCATACTGAGGGTGAGGTGGTGGTGTGGTGTTACTATCAATGAGCTAATAATTCTTAACCACAGTCTAGTGTTCTGGGGGCAGCTTCAAATCCCACCATGGTAGATGGTGAAATTTAAGTTCAATTAAAAAAAATATGAAGTAAAATGTGAGTCGAATGGGGACCATGTAACCACCATTGGTTAAAAAGAAAACCTCAGCTCCTTCACTAAGGAAATTTGTCTGGTCTGACCTACAAGTGACTCCAGAACTCAGCAATGTAGTTGGCTCTTAATTACTCTCTGGGCAATTAAGGATAGGCCACAAATGCTGGTTTTAATTCCCTTCTGTCCTCAGTGTATAAAGAAAGACTGGTCCTGCTAGAAAGGTCTGAGATATAAAAGTTGAAATACCAAAAACGTGAAAAAATTTGCAGTGACAGCGGCATCTCTCACACAATATGTCAAATGCATTAAAAACAGAAAATCAAACTTGTGCTGAACTGCTGTACCTGGGATCTGTTTTCCCCTCTTGGGTGTATTGTTCAAATTATGAAAGCTTTCAGGCTGCTGTGCAAATAGCTAGGACAGACATCACATTAAAAGGAAGTGTTGTAGCAGTGCATGATGGTAAACCTGCTTTCTGCAATTGTTACAATCGTATTTAATGCTAGTTGGAGTCTGGCTGGAGTGACAATCCTGATTGAGCTGAATAGATACACTCTGCTGGTGGTTACTATCATCTTGCTGGGGCATCAGCAATGAAAAGCAGACCACTCCCACTCCCACTCCCACTCCCATTCCTTTTCCCATTCCCATTCCCACTCCCATTCCCACTCCCACTCCCATTCTTGAATGATGTGCTGAGATCGTTGTGAATTCACAGGCTGCACTGCAACTGTCCTCAGTGCACTCAATGCACCACCCGAGTTGTGAAGGAATGTAGCTCAGCCGATGCTTCGGAGAGCCAAAAATAGATCCGTGATGGCAGAAATAAAGAGAACCAAAAACAGAACGTGGCATGGCAAGCATCACCGTGCCAAAGTGGAAACCTGAGGGACAACTGTGCGCTGTCAGGTGCCAGGTCAGGGGCCACAATGGGATAGTGGGGGAATTTAGTCATCTGACGTATTGTCCATTTAATTATTGAATTTGCGAAAAGATACATTTATTCTTCTTTCGAAATGGAATCCGCAACCAGCAGTACAGAAAGCAAGGAGAGGTAGATTGGTTAGTGACCCAAAAAATTTCCCAGACATTTCACTTGTTATGGCGTAGATTTGTACAAAGCAATTACGAGTCTCCAGACCTTTAATAATGGTGTGGAGGATTCAAATGTGGAAACTCCATCTCCATTTCCCACAGGTTCATTTTCACTGTAAGGGGGAAACCGAAAAGAGCAATAAGGGAAACCAGAATTTGGCAGGTCCGTTTGAATTCAGAGATGGCTTTGTTTTTCACCAGGGCCGTAGCCGGGAATGCTGGAGTCACAATTTTTCTTTTAGACTAGATGTAAATGCCGATGTAGGGCAGACAGAATTGTCAAGCTGTGAAGTTAATTAGATTCCCAGCACTTTAATGATTTTTTTATATAAACTGACTGCTTGTGTCAATGGGAGTTGAATAAACTTTTGTTATATCAATTACAACAGCTTTATTTTACATCTCCCCAAGTGCTATCATTGTGAATACCTCACTGCTTTCATTGTAGTAGAGGATCCTACAGTCACTAACAACTCTGAGGTTATTAAAGGATTAACTGTCTTTGATGTAAGGTAATGAATAAAAGTTTGTTTTTTAAGGGATGAAGTACTTGAAATTTAAAAGTTTTGAATAGGTTTCGACGATTTTGTTGATATGATGAATGCTGTGATATGTTTAGACCTCTCTTTTTTCACCTCAGCGTTATTCCTGAACTCTGCCTCTGAAGGATACTGGGTGAGTTAGAATGGAAGGTGTCCCTGAGACACACATGTACAGGCTAACTCACTGACTTTTCCCAACGAGATCAAGAATATTTCAGGATTTTCTCCAACCCTGTGTTCCTGGACGACTTAAAAAAAAAAGCCTAAGACTTAGTTACTGTTCTAATCACCTCGAGACTACCAAAGCAAAACTACTCTTTTGCTGGAATGCTTTTTTTTTGCTGGACTGAGCCTATTTCTAGTAATTATCCTCTTCTTCTGTTGGACTCAACTCAGAAGCAACAATCCTGCCAGGTAGATTATCTAGTCATTCAGTTTAAGTCACATGATTTACTGTAATTGGCTTACCAAAGGTTTCTGACCTTCAAAAAATGTTTCCCTCCCAACCCAAAACCAAAATCTCATTTACCTTTACTTTAGAAACCAAGTTCATAAATATTATATGCTGTTAACCTTCATCATAAGAGACCTGCCCAACCCATTTAAGGCTGACGTAGGCTTTGGATAATCCAATGCAATTTAGCAAGAGCTTGCATCCTGATACCTGGCTGATATTTATCCTTCAATCTGTAAAACAGAATCTCTGCTCGCTCATATACTAATGTTTGTAGCTTCTTACCCTGCTCTAATTCGCTGTCATGTTTCATACATTACAGCTCCAGTTTGCTATCACTCCCAGATGGATTGAGAAGAGGGGGCACAAATTTAAAGTAATTTGCGAAAGCAGCAACTGCAAAAAAAAAATGTTTCTCACAGAGTAGTGAGTGTCAGGATGTCCGTTTGGAAGTATGGTGAAGGCAGATGCAATTAAGATGTTGAAAGGATATTGTTTCTTTTCAAACAATGTACAGGATCATGGGAAAAGGCAGGAGAATGGCACTAAATCATAAATGGAGAGTCATGGCAAGTAATGGACTGAATGGCTTTCTTCTGCACTATAATAACTCCTTCGTCCTGTGGTACATTTCAAACATAATTTGAAGAATATAAAGAAAACTGAAGGGGTGAAAGGAGCAAGAAAAGTACAAGCTTTCCATTTTTCAGCATTTGTGGCACCGGTTACCTTTCCGACCCTCTTCCCCATGTGACAAGGATATCCTTTCTGCATAAAGCCTGTTTAGATGGCTTCTGTCTGATTTGCAAAAGGATGAAAGGAGACTGCTGTGCATTTGTTCACTTCATGTCCCAAAATAATCCTGATCAGCACAAGAATAGCCTGCGAGACCCCGCATCTTTATACCAGGTGCTAAGTGATCATGTGTTATCATTATTTGCAGCCCATTCAATTAGAATGATGAGAGTTTGCTTTTGTTTGGTCAGACCCACCGTTATAGAGATCGTGACATGAAGGAAGTTGAATATGAACAGGATGAGTTTTTAAAAGTTTCTCAAGCTGATGATAATTAGCTCCAATCAATCAGCCATTGTTCCTTATGTCAACATGTGATTTTCAAATTTGATTTGGTTTATTATTGTCACGCGTACCTAGGGACAGTGAAAAGTTTTGTTACATGTACAGTAGATAGATCATACCCCCCACCCCCATACAAAGATTATAGGGTGATTGAACAGTGCGAGGAATACTTAGTTACACCTGCAAAGAAGGAGCACAAAAAGCAAGGTTAACATTAGATTTAAAATTTGAGAGGTCCATTCAGAAGTCTAACAAGAACGGGGAAGGAGCTGTTCTTGAATCTGTTAGTCCATGTGTTTAAGCTTTTCTATCTTCTGCCAAATGGAGGGAAGGTTGTCTCGTGTGATGGCCGAGGCTATGTTCACAACTCTAGTTTCTTGCAGTCCTGGGCAGAGAAGTTTGGACAGTGCTATAGCCAAAAGGTTGAGGCAAAAGATTTCCACATTGGAATGATTTGTGGAAATCCTAGTAACAGACAGTTCTTTTATATCTGCTTGATGCCGGTAGGTTAATGTCTGCAGAGAGTACTTTGAGCTGTTGTAAAGGTGATGAAGTACTTGTCCCTGGGGGTCAACTCAATTAGATTAAAGTTGATTTTTTAGTTTGTAAACTCTGTGCAGTATTGAGACTGGCTGGGAAATGAGCCGATGACAGCATTGGATTGAGACGGTGAGAACCTTTCTGCTGCCCTTTCTTTCAGCCATTCTGCTGCTGACTTGTTTCCTATTCTGTCTGTGACATGGTGCTGTTGGGGAAAAGGGATGATGCAGACTGACCTCACTGTTCCAGCTTTTAATTGGCTACAGCTAGCAACTGGAAAACTCAGGCATGTATCCCGCTAATCTGAAAACGTGGAGCTATGTTCACATCAGGAATGCTTCAAGAAAGACATGCTTCGTAGCTTTGTGGCACGTTTGTCTTCAGCATGTTTCTATCTTCCATAATATATTGTTTATTTCACATTACATCTTAGTGTTTTGCCCCACTGTTAACTAATTTAATGTAACATTGTGAAGTTATTCTCAACTATATTGAAGAGGTTCTGAGCAGTTTTTTTTTAATATCTCACTTTTAAATGAATGCACTATCTATTCCCAAGGACTCTCATGATGCAAGGTACAAATGTATATTTCACAGCAGATCCTGACAATTGAGGAGCTGTGCAGAGCTGACAAACACAGAAACAGAACAGTACTCTAAAAGCTCTGTGCTAAAGAGCTGGGACCAAGGAGGATGCTCAAAACTGCCCCTTCAATTGGAAACGTGGTCAGCTGGTTTTGTTCCAAGCACAGCAGGCTGTGTGGCATTGAATCTGAGCAAACCCCCGACTTACTGTAACTCAAGCAGGATTTTGACAGAATAGATAAAAAAAGACCAACAATGTTACACTTTAAATCTCATTGTTCCTCAATTGGTTCACGTTGCTAAGTTCTCATGATTGTGATACCCAGTTGGAAAGCTTAAGTGCACAGGGCAAAACAACCCCTCTAAAGTTTAAAAATGTAGAAGAGATGGTGAGACTGCTGAGGATAAACAGATGCCAAGCTTTATCTACAGAATAGGACCGAACAGGAAGGGAAGGAGAAGTTTATAGTTTGAGGTCCTGGTTAGATTAGGAGGCATTACTGCAATGAGTCCAATACAGTGAAGAGGAAGAAGGCTGTGAGGTTCATGTTTTGATCTTGAATCATTAATGATTGTGATATTGAGTGAGGTCATAGAGATGAACTGAGAGATTGCAAAGTTGACTTTCACCTAAAATTTCTTGTGTGTCTTTATTTGAAATTGAGAGCAGTAAAGTAGGGTTCCAGATAAATGAGCAGTTTTCAGAAGCCATAAATGTGGTCTTTACAGAGAATTATGAATTGTCATAAGGTAAATTATAAAAGGAGCCAGCTTCTTGGAGAGACCTTTATCAATGAGTTTAGGGAGTCCATTTGAAAGAGCGAGAGCAAAACAGTGAGCATGCAAGACAGGAAAGGAGAGTGTGCTTGGAAACTGAAGAATGGAGGAAGAGTCATATCAGATTTGAATCATTTAACTCTGTTTCTCTCTCCACAGGTGCTGCCAGACCTGCTGAGTTTCTCCAGCATTCTGTGGTTGTTAGAAACTGCTGGTTGGATGTTCAAGAGACACTAAGAAAAGCTCTTGTTGGATAGCAGTGGAATTGGAAGGGACATTGCGGAATAAAAGCAAATGATGGTTCTATGTGCTCACACTAAAATGGGAAGGAGTCCAGCTAAGACTATTCCAGATGTATCAGTTTTGTTTTGAGTGTAAAGCATTACCATCACTGAATCCCCCATTAGCTTCATCTGAGGGTTACCATTGATCAGAAATAGTAAACACAGTGGTTAGAGCAACAGGCCAGAGGCTGGGAATCCTGCAGCAATAACTCACCCCCTGACTCCCCAAAAGCCTGTCCACCATCCACAAGACATAGGTCAGGAGCGTGATGGAATACTCCCCACTTGCCTGGGTGAGTGCAGCTCCAACAACACTCTAGAAGACAGCACCATCCAGGACAAAGCAGCTCACTTTGATTGGCACCACATCTACTAACATCCACTCCCTCCACCATGGACATTCAGTAGTAACAGTGTCTACCAGCTACAAGATACACTGCAGAAATTCACCAAATATCCTCAAACAGCACCTTCCAAACCCACAACCACTTCCATCTAGAAAGACAAAGGCAGAGGTTATATGGGTACATCACTCCCTGCAGGTTCCTCTTCAAACCACTCATCATCCTGACCTCAAGCCTACCGCTGGAGAGATAATTAGTGATGCCAACAGTGTGGGTTCAATTCCTGCACTGGCTGAGATTACCATGAAGCAATGAGTGTCTGAACCACCACCCCACCTGAGGCATAGTGACCCTCCGACAACTGGTGTTGAGTTTAACCTGTCTCCCCGAATTAAAGAGAAGACACTGAAATTAACCCACACGCCAGGAGTCAATCACCATAACATGGTCGTTCTTGCACATTCCAAGTTATTTTGAATGCGCTCTGGTGCAGTATCAGGATCGTGTGATCGGGTCAGTTTTGTTGGAATTCCCAGCTGTTGAAATGATGACTGTTGTCAGACCAGTGCAAATGGGTTGTGATATTGCCATTATAAAAGTTATGATTTGAAAAACTTAAAACTGGAGCCTTTAGGAACAATGGCATTGTCAAGGAAAATGGAGAAAGTGCATTAATTTCATATTCTGTAATTGTAGTTAGATTTTTAAAATAGATATCATGTGCTGTAACCCTGAAATAGCCAGAGGATACAGTGGGCACAAGCAAGTTAGGCTTTTGTCCTTTTGAACTGTGCTCCATCTTATGCTGTGGGACTATACTGAGTCCAGTGAACTCTGAGGACAACTTCATCATATAGAATCCCTATAGTGTGGAAGTGGGCCATTTGACCCATCAAATACATACCAAACCTCCAAAGAGCATCCTACCTCCCTACCCTATCCCTGTAACCCTGCATTTAGCATGGCGAATCCACTCTAATTTGCACATCTTTGGACTGTGGGAGGAAAGCCATGCAGACACGGGAAGAATGTGCAAATGCCATCCAGACAGTCGCCCAAGGCTGGGATCGAACCTGGGTCCCTGGCACTTGAGGCAAAGGTGAGCTACCGTGCTGTTCCTTTAACCTAACTTTCTTAGGTTAAAGAATTATGTCCTTCCCACTTCAGAAGCCAATACATTGTGCAGTATCATAAACATTTGAATGATTTGAAAAATGCACCTAACCCAGAAATGGACAGGTGAACAAATCAGCATTTCTTTCCAGCTTTAGAATTTTCAGAGATAAACAGCGATGGTTCTCAGCACAGGAAGTGTTTCTTCAACAGCTAGAGGAAGGTGAGCTGCTTTTCCTTGAACTAGTGACCAAATAAAAATGGAAATACTGAAATACTTGGTAAAACTGGCAGCAACGTGGAAGAGACACCGAGTTAATGCTTCATTTAGATGGCACTCCTTTGGAATCACAAAGTCAAAAATCACACACCAGGTTATAGTCCAACAGGTTTAATTCGAAGCACACTAGCTTTCGGAGAGCCACTCCTTCATCAGGTGGTTGTGCGCTCCAAAAGCTAGTGCTTCCAATTAAACCTGTCGGACTATAACCTGGTGTGTGATTTTTAACTTTGTACACCCCAGTCCAACACCGGCATCTCCGAATCATGACTTTGGAATCACATTGTTCTAACACTGTTTTCCAACTAAAAGGTAGGGGGAATTAGGAGTAAGGAAAGATATCAATTAAATATATATCTTCTCACCTAATATGTAGAGAGAGCAAGTTACAAGACAGCCATTGTGATTATCACTTTGAAAGGGTTTGGGAATTTGAGGGATGTATTTCTGGAAGGGGAAGTAACTGAGGGTGTGGTACTGGGTTCCATCTCTGAAAAAGAGAGCGAGAAAGAGACTGTGTTTTAGGCTGGGTAGTCTTTTGCAGTGCTCTGTTTATTCAGCAGCACAGTTTGAGATTGATTCCAGTCCACAATCTAAGAGAAATGTGAGAAACATATGGAATTTGTGACCTGCAGCATTATGAGGGGAGAATTGCAGGCCGAGACTGCTTTTCATTGGTGGAAAACAGGTCGTGATTTAGGTCTTTAAAATGCTGGGCATGGATATGAGCAGGCTGTTCAATTTAAACTGAATAGCTGAATGAAAGGGAAGTATGAATATGGTCAGTGCCCACAAACTGGAGATTAGAAGCTGTGTTTATTCCCAGAGTAAGATCATTTGTGCAGACATTCTTTGTTGCGTTGTGATAAACCATGCAGGAAAAGTGAGACATGTTGGAGAGAAGGGTTTTTACATATGAAAGCAAAGAAACTGCGGCTTGAGAGTGGGCATTCCAGACAGTGGCCCAATAATGGCAGAAGGTACAGCAACTGAAGGGAGAGCAGAGACAATGGCTGCAAATCTTACTTTTAATGCCTTAATTAGTAATCTGTTTTGATTTAACATTGCCTTTAGATTTTATACCAGTTGTCTCTAATTTAAAAAAAAACATTTTTTAACACCCTTATCAACACCTTCCAGTCTTAAAAGCTTGTTGACTCTAAGGCCAGCACAGTGGCTCAGTGGTCAGCACTGCTGCCTCACAGCCTTGGGTGACTGTACATTCTCCTCATTTCTGCATGAGTTTCCTCCCACAGTCCAAAGATGTGCAGGTTAAGTGGATTGGCAATTCTAAATACAGGGGTAGTGGGGGTGGATCTGAATTGGGACTGAATGGCCCACTTTTCTGCACTGCCGGGATTCTATGGGAGTCCCTCAATCTTTCAGCTTTGCTGCTTTTAAATTTTTAGCTTTCAATATTTCTGACCTGTCCTGACTCTTCCTTCCAAATCAATCCCTAAGATTTCTCCTGATCAGGTTTCACTGCCATCTATTTGTCCAACAGACAAACCTCTGTTTCATCTTGTAGTTGCTGCATGTCCTTTTTAACTGTTAATTCCTTTTCTGTGTATTGTAGTGTAATGTCATATGTCTGTACAAAATAATGCTCCCACAATTAGCCCTTTTGGACAAACTCAAAACATCCAGTAACCGCTGCCCTGTTTATATTCTGACCTTTATTTATCTTCCCATTCTCGGCCCATGTTGCCATTTCCCATTAATACCACTATGTCTTATCAAATCAACAATATACCACTGGGTGTTGCTGGCTTGGGCCCATTCCTAATTGCCCTTGAACAGTTGCTGGCAAGCTGTTGTCTTGAACTGCTGCTTTTGTCGTGTTGTAGTTACACCAACCGTGCTGTTAAGGAGGGAACTCCAAGATTTTGACCCAGCAACAGTGAAGTCAACATGGTTTCAGGTCAGGATGGTGAGTGGTTTGGAGGGGAACCTGCAAGGGATAGTGTTCCCTTGTATCTGCTGCCCTTGTCCTTCTGGGTGGTAGAGGTTGAGGGGTTGATAGATGCTAAGGAGCTTTGAGTTGCAACAGTGCACCCAGTGCTGCCAGTATGTTGGGGCTGAAGGGGCTGAATGTTGAAGGGGCTAGATGAGGTGACAGTCAAGTGGGCTGCTTTGTCCTGGATGGTATCAAGCTCCTTGCGTGTTGTTGGAGCTGTCCCCATCCAATATTCCATCACACTCCTGACTTGTGCTTTATGAGTGGTGGACAGGTTTTGGGGAGGTAACTGTGGGGAGGAAGAGGGAGCAGGAAGTCAATAGCAAAGGCAGGGGTGAAAAATATAGGACTTCGGACCAGGTCTATACCAATCGGCCCTTCGAGCCTGTACTGTCATTCAGTAGGATGGCTGATCTGCTTGTAATTTCATCTTTAGTGACCTCTGCTCCCATAACATCTGAATTTCTCATCTATCAAAAATCTATCTATCTCAGCCTTTAGTAAACCTAATGACCTAGCCTGCACTGGAAAAGAGAATTCTATAGTCCGTAACCCCATTGATAGGGGAATACCTTTTATCCCCCTATCTCCACATTAAAATGAGACCTCTTTATGCTGAAACTGCCCCTTGTTCCAGTTCTTCGACAATGAAACTTCCTCTCAGAATCCAT
Organism: Chiloscyllium plagiosum; assembly: GCF_004010195.1. Classification (NCBI taxonomy): domain Eukaryota; kingdom Metazoa; phylum Chordata; class Chondrichthyes; order Orectolobiformes; family Hemiscylliidae; genus Chiloscyllium; species Chiloscyllium plagiosum. The sequence goes on along the minus strand of NC_057744.1, from coordinate 1,354,542 downwards.
CCTGCCATCTCTGTTCAAGACCTTCTATGTTTAAAAAAGATTGCTTTTGTGTTCTCTAAACTCCAATGGCTGTAGTCTCAACCGGTTCAACTTTTCTTCAAGATAAACCCTTATCTGGGTCAAGGAATGAACTGAGTGAGCCCTATCTGAAATGTACTCAAAACTGTCTACAATTCTGCAGTTCTACTCTCACCAAGGCTTACAGTAAAATTTCCCTCCTTTTATATTCCATTCTACTTGAAATAAACTCCAAAATTCCATTTGTCTGCCTAATCACTTGCTGTATCTGAAACCTGACTGGAAACAAGACACCCCGATCTCTCTCTACCTCATTCGCTTTCAATTTAAATAATAATTTTTTTTGCTCTTCCTGCCACAGTGAACAAGTTCACATTTTCGTGCAAGGTATCCCTCATATACTCCAGTGGCACCTATCCCCTGCTCAATGTCTAATCCCCTAATTAATCAGTAAGTGTCCTTCATGCACACAGACGGACACACACACACACAGAATCATGGACACAAAACACACACACATAGATACATACACACTTATAGACACACTTTCCGACACGCACACACTCATAAGCACACGTTCCAACGTACGCGCACACTCCACCACACACATGCACACATAGGCACATGTTCCAACACATTGACACATGATCATGAGCTGGCCATACTGTTTCAGCTGCTGTGTTTACCCAAATGATGTGTCTTCCAGCTGTGTGTAAATCAGCAGGACTGGGAGTGAGCCCATTTTGTGTTCATTAATTGGCCCCTGAAAGGCCTTAATTTATGGCAGGGCAGGAAGGATGACTGAGAACATAACAGGATGATGGCAATGATTAGTGCGTCACCATCCACCCCCTACTCAAATACCCTTCCTATCTCTAACTCGCCACAAGGAAGAGAGTGTCAGCGAAAGAGCAGATTGCATGAAGTAGTGGTTTCGTTGTTTACAGACGCTATTTAAGACCAGCTAGCAACAGGACCAACCAGTCTTAAAGAAAATTGTTCTTCTCTGTTAGCATTGCTGCTTCACGACATCAGGGACCCGAGTTCGAACCCACCCTCATGTGACTGTCTGTGTGGAGTTTGCACATTTGCCCAAGTCTGTGTGGGTTCCCCCTGAATGCTCCAGTTTCAAAGATGTGCAAGTTAGGTGGATTAGCCATCCTAAATTACTACATAGTGTCCAAGGATGTACAGGCTAGGAGGGATAACCGTGGGAAATTCTGGGTTACAGGGATAGAGTAAGGAGGTAGTTCTGGGTGGGATGCTCTTCAGACAGCTGATGTAGACTCAAAGGGCCGAGTGGCCTGCTTCCACACTGTTGGGATTCTCTGATTCTGTGATTTGTTATTTGTATACAAATGAATTCATAGATTGATCTTGATGCAGTCCTCAGCCTTGCCAAGGTGCAATGTAAATTCTGTTTAGTTGCAGTCACTTTGTGATATCATTCTCTAGTGTATGAATGGTAAGTAGAACACTTGTTGAAAAAGCTGTAATAATCCTTCACGGTCCAGCTCCCCTTGACTTGAAGTAAATAACAAACTGTCTCACCTTATCAGCGGTGCTGTGTAAGTATTGGATACTTGCCTTTTTCCATTTTGCAGTAATGCACACACACAATTACACTCTGATATTTCCCAGATAATTTAATAATCAGCATAGGGGCTGCCTGCCGACTGTCAGATGCTGATTGAGCAAGCAGCAATTCTGGCAGGAGATAAGTTACCAATTTATAATTTATTTTGTTTATAATCCTTATCTGGATTATGCAACAGCTTCCTATATACAGTGCTTAATAAACCTCCCAATAATTGCAATGCATTATTAAATAGTATTTTTACAGAGAGGTGTGGACTCTTGTGTGAGGAGGAGAACAACTCAACATCATGCAATTTTTATGCTGCTGCTAATTTGTTTCAGGTTCCAGGAGATTAATGTTCATGAGGAATTTTTGTAACACTTAACGTAACAACAGTTTTGTAGATCTAGGAAAAGGCAGCTCTGTAAGCCTACCACTTAGAGAAAGGAGGTACGTTTAGCAGTGTGAGTGGTAGCACTGCGAGCTCCCAGAGTCTGATCTAACACATTGGCAATTTAAAAGATGTCTCTGCTCACCATCAAAGTATCCATCTCAATGATGCATTAGCACCACATCTCCCCCTTTTCCCTTTGCAGTGTAAGAAAGAGAAGTTATTCAGTATGATGATAAGTTCAAATTCCTCTAGACTCGCATTAAAAGTCAAGGAGACAGGCGAAGAAGTGTTGTGAAATAAGTTAGCAGGAAAGGATAATGCAGCTGACAGAGCAAATGGGATCAGTTAATGGATTTCTTAAAAGGAGGCAAAGGATTTAGGTGAAACTGTGGCATTATGATGGCCTTCTATTCTCCTCAACCTGCCCCCCCTACCTTCCCCCTGCATTTATGTCCTTGTCCTTCTGTATGCATTTGCACCACAATTAGATGTTATTTCTCTCCTCTGGCAGGAGCCCATTGTGTATGTGAGCCCTAGATAGTCTGCCTCTGTGAAACAGTCCACTTTCTTGAATCATTATTCAAACAGCCTCTTGTGATTAAGTCATCTTTAGTGAAAAAGATGGGTTACTGCAAGAATCGTAAAATATTACACATTTTGCGGGAAATTGAAGCTGGTAGCCACTGCTGTTAATGTATTACAAAGCATCTTCCATAATTCACATCTTAATTGGCTGAAAGGGAATAGAATTATTTTCGGGCTCAGAGCAACTGGAAATCTGTGACCAAATAGATCCTCCCAAAACTGTTGTAAATTCTGCATTATCAGTACTCATTCTCCTCCCATAAAGGTTTACAGCTCTATCCACAGGAAACTGGCAAACCGTTTCAAGTAGATTCTTAAGGAATAAGAAAGTAGTTTAGAAAACAGTGGTGCTGGACCTTCAGGATCTTTGAAACACAGCACAAAACAGCATGAGAGCAAACCCATCCAGTGCTGGGTTCCTGGATCTCTGTGTTAGAGAGTGGTAGAAGATGTGCTTAAGATGAATGAATAAGAGCTTTGCAGCTGGTGTTCAGACAGAGAAGATAATACATATGATAACACAGACGATCATGGGACTGGCATCAGTGTTGGAGAGCCTGTGAAATATGCAGAAAGGATCTTTTGGAAATAATTCTGCAATTTACGATTGTTAGATTGAATCTCTGTTTCTGGCGTCAACTAACCCTTCATTCATTTTACAAATGTAGCTTATCTGTTGGTACATTAGGACGAGCCTGAGATTACCACACCAGTGTTCTTACAGCATTGTCCCTGGGCTGTTTTATGTAACTAACAGTCGCGTCAAGATTAACAGGCCCACTGTAAAGGCATAATCACCACAGAGTGATGTTTAACAGCTGCATGTTAGTCATGAACAGGTGTCGGAGATAAGTGTGTTTGTTCTTTCAGATACATGCCCCATGCCCTTGAGAAGACGGAGTTGTGTTTACATGTGTTTTCTCTGTGATACCTGAATGGTTTTGTTCGATAACAAAGATATTCTAATAAGCGGCTGCTGCCATTTAAAGAAAATGTATTAACAAACTCGCAATTTAAGAGCAAGAGCATCTTCCCTGGGCTCAAAAACTGCAAATATGCCACAATTTTGGACCACACCAGCAGAATATGATAAATGTCATGAAACAAAACCCTTTCTGTACAGAGACAGTTAGTAAAGGTCAATCCTGAATCACGCAATTCTGAGGCACCGATTGCACAGAGTTTCGGAGAGTCATCTGTTGAGCGACTTTGGCTAATACTGCCCTGTTTACATTGCCAACACCCAAACACGTGTGTGCGTGTTTTATGGACAGCTCATTTCACAGCTTCTGCATGTCAGGAACTGTCCTTACACACGACTGTCAAATTGGTGGCAGCAGATCAGATAAAAGTGTGTGAAATTTACCTCAGCAGAAGAAAATCCAAAAATTGTATCAGGTTACATAAAATAACAAGTAATTCACTAGCCCATTTGGTTGCTGGTTTCATGTGCCTCAAATTCCATGGTGGCAGATATTGAAATTTCAATTCAATTTTTAAAAATTATAATGGTAACAACTGTTAATCATCATACAAACCCATCTGGGTTCATTAATGTCCATTAGATTCACTACAGTGTGGAAACAGGCCCTTCGGCCCAACAAGTCCACACAGACCCTCCAAAGAGTAACCCACCCAGTCCCATTTCCCTCTGACTAATGCACCTAACACTATGGGTAATTTAGCATGGCCAATTCACCTGACCTGCACGTTTTTGGACTGTGGGAGGAAACTGGAGCAAACCCACAGGACACTGGGAGAATGTGCAGACTCCACACAGTCACCCGAGGCTGGAATCGAACCTGGGATCCTGGTGCTGTGAGGCTGCAGTGCTAACCACTAAACCACCGTGCCACCCAATTAGGGAAGGAAATATGCCTTCCTTACTTGCTATTAAACACAACCTATTATTCGCCACTAACGGTCTCCATTAACAGCTATTCACCCTCCCAGCCAGATCATTATCCACTCCTTTGTCTATCCAACTATTCTTCTCCCTCTTTGGGCTCTATTTCCCCCTATCATTTACTCCTTATCTATTCACCCCCCCTACTCTATCTTCTGCATCTAAGCAAACATTTTCCAGGCAGCCATCAGTTCTGAAGATGGGTCACTCAATCCAAAACATTAACTCTGATTTCTCTCTACAGATGCTGCCAGACCTGCTGAGCTTTTCCAGCAATTTCCATTTTTGTTTCTGATTGACAGCATCTGCAGTTCCTACGGTTTCTACCCTTACCTGGTCAGACCTACATGTGATTCCAGACCCACAGCAATGTGGTTTATTCTCTAGGGATTGCAGATGGGCAATAAATGCTGGTCTCGCCAAAAATTCCACAAATGATGGACTGCTTCAACCATTCCATATGGTAGCAAGTTTTCTCTCTTGGCTTTATTTTTTTAAACACTCTCAACTTGCCTTGATGAACTCAGATCCAGCAACACCTGAGCAACAGCCTGCTTCATTGAGATCTCACCACAAGTTTAGGCATTCATTCCTGCTGCACCACACACTGTCAGCTGGGTGCAGTAACTTGGCAAAGTCTCTTGAACAGCATTTCCAAACCAGTGACTTCTAACATCTAGAAGGACAAGGGACAGCAGATCCATAGGAATACCACTCCCTGCAAGTTCCCCTCCAAGCCACTCACTGACTTGGAAATATGTTGCTGGGTCAAAATCATTCAAAACCCTCACAAACAGTGCTGTGTCCACCTGCAAGGAGTCATAGAGATATACAACTCAGAAACAGACCCTTCACTCCAACTCATCGATGCCAATCAGATATATAAGCTAATCTAGTCCCACTTGCATGCACCCAGCCCATCTCCCTCCAAACCCTTTCTATTCATATACCCATCCAGAAGCCTTTTAAATGTTGCAGTTGTACCAGCCTCCACCACATCCTCTGGCAGCTCATTCCATACACGTACCACCCTCTGCGTGAAAACGTTGCCCCTTAGGCCTCTTTTATATCTTTCCCCACTCACTCTAAACCTATGCCTCTAGTTCTGGACTCTCCCACCCCAGGGAAAAGACCTTGTCTATTTAGCCTATCCATGCCCCTCTATAAGGTCACCCCTCAACCTCCGACACTCCAGGGAAAACAGCCCCAGCCTGTTCAACCTCTCCCTGTAGCTCAAACCCTCCAACCCTGGCAACATCCTTGTAAACCTTTTCTGGAAGGAGACCAGAATTGCACACAGTATTCCAAAAATGACCTAACCAATGTCCTGTACAGCCACAACATGGTTTCCCAACTCCCATACTCAGTGCTGGAGTGTATTGGTTCAAGAAACAGCGCACACAACATCTCAAAGACAATTGGGAATAGACAATAAATGCTGGTTGAAACCAGCAATGCCCACATCTCAGGAACTTTTTTTAAAAATCCTAAATTCTTTATTTGATTACCTACTGGTTATCTTATATTCCTTTACCTTATATTCCTCAACCACCCTATTGAGTTATGTTTATTCAAAACTCCTTTTGCTGCTCGCATTCCATTTAGTTTTTGCCCTTTTCAATGAATACACTATCTCCTATTCCTCCTAGTAGAGATTTGTCTTTATGTTGAATCTGGTCATGCTGCAATCCTGCTTGTCATCCTGTATTTTGGTGCAGTTTGTTACATCATTAATGTGGACGAGCCACTGTTGGACTAGGGTGGGCAAAGTTAAAAATCACACAACACCAGGTTATACTCCAACAGGTTTATTTGGAAGCACTAACTTTCAGAGCGTCGCTCCTTTGTCATGAGCCACCTGATGAAGGAGCAGCGCACTCCGAAAGCTAGTGCTTCCAAATAGACCTGTTGGACTATAACCTGGTGTTCTGTGATTTTCAGCATCATGGGTTATGTTCTCCAATTTGGTATCATCTACAACTTTTACCTACGTTCCTTGGAGTTCGCTTTGTTTATGGATACAGGAGCAGCATTGAGTCCCAGTCCAGTTTTTGGGGTAGTCTCCAGTGGCCACAACTGCTCCAGACTGGAAACTAAATACTGTATATCTTCCCCGTATCTCTGAACACACTTCCTGTTTCCATTACAATGTTGTATAATGAGAACAGGATAAGGCGGAGATTACTGCAACAGGAAATCTAAGTGTTTAGCCCAATTAAAAACTCCAGATTGAATACACACAGGCCGCAGTCAATATTCTCAGCTTCACGGTGTGCAAAGGTGAACTCGGTTCTTCAGTGTGAAACAATTTTAACAGAACCTATTTTTACAGGCTTCCGAAACCACTTGTCTTTAGTAATAAAAAGCTGAATAGTTTCATTCAGCACTCTGCCAGCCATCATACTCAGAAGGCTACAGTACAAACTGACCCTGATGATTTTTTCTTCTCTCCATCGGTTTACTAAAGGCATTCCAGCCATGCCTTCTGTGAATGTGAGTGACTCTCCCCAACCCTTCTGTCTCTTATTACTGTTCCTCGAGATTCTGATACAAAGTGGTGCAGTGGGACAGACTTCAGCCTCTTGGCTGTTTAAGCCCATTCTGTCTTCAGTGGACCATCTGTAATCAGCCCCATTCCACTCGCTACCTTCACCTGCATAAAAATCTAACAACTGGAATATTAGCATTTCAATTGTCCTCCAACATCCAAAGCCCCATAGTATGGAGTGGAGGCAGAGTTTCAGATTTTAAATCTAAATCTAAATCAGATTCCCAATATTCTCTGATGAAAAAATGCTTCTGGATTTGATTCTGAAATGTCATTTCTCTAATATTAAAGTTGGACCTAATTATTCTCTATCTGTAACGGAGAAGAGTTTATCTATATCTACCCTTGCAAATGCCTTTTTCATCGAGATTCAATTACATTAACACTGCGACGTGTGATTCTTGTTATAAACTATAATACTGCAGCACACAGCTCAGTGCAAGTTGATTTGCAGCTTTCTGAGGGAGTAAATCAATCCTAGCATTGTGAAGTTGGACACCAACAAACTCCATTTATATACGAATATAATTTGTGGAAAATCTAATCTAACGTTCACATGAATTTATATGGCAGAAAAGAATATTACAAAAATTAACTTGGAAAATCATTTTAAGTTCTGAACACCACCTGATTGTGATTGTAGTCCCAGAAATAAAATAAGTTATACTTTATTAATCAGCTGCAATTACTAAGCACTTTGTTGGTCCTCAATAGCCTACATCTGGGAACCGTAAGCAATAATGTACTGTGTGTGTGAGAGAGACTCATCCAGGCTGCGTCAGTTTACCAGAGTGCAGCAGTCACTGTACCAGTCCAGAACTTATAGGAGCAGAATTAGGCCATTTGGCCCATCAGGTCTGTTCCGCCATTTGACCATGGCTGATATGTTTCTCACCCCTGTTTTCCTGCCTTCTCTCCACATTCCTTCGACCCATTACCAATTAAAAATCTTTTCTAACTCATCCTTAAATTTACTCACTGTCCCAGCTTCCATGAGACTTTGGGGTAGTGAATTCCATAGGTTCACAACCCTTTGGGAGAAATGGTTTCTCCTCGACTCTGTTTTAAATTTGCTACCCCTTACCCTAAGACTATGACCTCTCACCCTAGAGTGCCCCACAAGAGGAAGCATCCGTTCCATGTCTATTTTATCCACATCTTTTATCATCTTGAATACCTCAATTTGATGATTAGATTAGATTCCCAACAGTGTGGAAACAGGCCCTTCGGCCCAATTAGTCCACACCGACTCTCCGAAGAGTAACCCACCCAGACCCATTTCCCTCTGACTAATGCACCTAACACTACAGGCAATTTAGCATAGCCAATTCACCTGACCTGCACATCTTTGGATTGTGGGAGGAAACCGGAGCACCCGGAGGAAACCCACGCAGACACGGGGAGAACGTGCAAACTCCACACAAACACTCGCCTGAGGCGGGAATTGAACCCGGGTCCCTGGCGCTGTGAGGCAGCAGTGCTAACCACTGAGCCACCGTGTCACCCCTCATTCTCTAAATACCAGAGAGTATAGGCCTAAACTGCTCAATCTCTCTTTGTGTGACAAACCCATAATCTCTGGGATCAATCTAGTGAAAGTCCTCAGAATAGCCCAAGCTTATTTATCTGTCTTTGTCCACTCCATCTAAAACCTGATGAAGATACCTAGTGATGTCCATCCGAGAGCGAATTATCCATGAGTTCTTCCCTAAAATTTTGCCCCCATGCGAATCCATGGCAAAGTTTGGAAGTTGTCACAGGGTGGCACAATGGCTTGGTGGTTAGCATTGCTGCCTCACAGCACCAGGGACCTAGGTTCAATTCCAACCTTGGGCGACTGTCTGTCTGGATTTTTAGATTAGATTAGATTCCCTACAGTATGGAAACAGGTCCTTTGGCCCAACAAGTCCACACCAACTCTCCGAAGAGTAACCCACTCAGACCCATTTCCTACATTTCCCTCTGACTAATGTACCTAACACTATGGGCAATTTAGCATGGCCAATTCACCTGACCCGCACATCTTTGGACTGTGGGAGGAAACTGGAGCACCCGGAGGAAACCCACGCAGACACGGGGAGAATGTGCAAACTCCACACAGTTGCCCGAGGCTGGAATCGAACCCGGGTCTCTGGTGCTGTGAGGCAGCAGTGCTAACCACTGAGCCACCGTGCTGCCGCAAACCCTGAAGTTTGCACATTCTCCCCGCGTCAACATGGGTTTCCTCCCACAATCCAAAGATGTGCAGGTCAGGTGAATTGGCCATGCTAAATTGCCCATAGTGTTAGGTGCATTAGTCAGAGGCAAATGGGTCTGGGTGGGTTACTCTTCGGAGGGTCTGTGTGGATTTGTTGGGCCGAAGGGCCTGTTTTCACACTGTAGGGAATCTAATCTAATCTGATCGTGCCCCCTTAGTGAAAACTGGGAGGTTAGAGGTGAAGACCTGGGAGATAGCTGGAGTCCTGTCCTGACCATTACTGCCTCTCAGTAGAATTTTAACTTATGGCCCAACTTTTGGGAAGCCCCGTGCTGGAGTATTAATGGCTCCAGGCTAACTGTGAAGCATCACTGGGCTAGGAAACAGTCACGTTTCCAGCCCTATCAAGTGGGTACCGGGGATGAGAGAATGGAAGTTAGAATTTCCCAGTACTCAGCAGTGTTGCTGTTAAGATATATTTAAAATTTTACAATCTACATACTCCCTGGTTGCTTCATTACCCTTAAATTGTGCTCATTCACCTCCATTAGACTGAAAATCTGCACTAGACCGATTGTGGTCTCAAATCCACAAAAGGCTTTGAAAAATAATTAAAGTTGAACCCGAGCTGAAGGAGTGAATGGTAGTTACATTTTTCAGACAACTGTCCAGTGACTGACATCATTCAGGATGGGTCTTAAAGATCCCACAATTCTGTTCAAACAGTAAGAAGCACTTTCTCTCTTTCCTGGAGGAAGTGAGGACTGCAGACGCTGGATATCAGAGTCAAAAAGTGTGATGCTGGAAAAGCGCAGCAGGTCAGGCAGCATCCAAGGAGCAGGAAAGTTCAGGCATAAGCTGTTTATCAGCTCTTTCCCTCTATCTCTCTACCTGTCTTTCTCTCTCTTCATTTCTCTCCCCTCTTCCCCCCCCCCCC
>NC_057744.1:1314646-1343016 GCF_004010195.1 Chiloscyllium plagiosum | reverse complement strand
AGGGGTGGGGAGGGAAATATATCCCTGGTGGTGGGGTCTGTTTGGAGGTGGCGGAAATGTCGGCGGATGATTTGGTTTATGCGAAGGTCGGTATGGTGGAAGGTGAGCACCAGGGGCGTTCTGTCCTTGTTACGGTTGGAGGAGTGGGGTTCAGGAGAGCTCACAAGCAAAACTGGAAATCTTTGACCTTTTGTCCTTACCCACAGGTACAATGTTATTTAAATGAATCCAAGATCATACAGAGCCCAGGCAAGTAGGAAAGTAAACTGGGGAGAGTGCCAGGAGTTTACAAAGGAAGATAGAAAAATTAAGGGAATAGACAATTTGAAAGAATTGTGGAGAAACACAAGGTGATTCACTTTGGTAGGAAAGCTAGAGAAACAACATTTGTTTGAATGGAATGAGCATCAAATGTTGGTGCACAGAGAGAGGTGTGTATCTGTGTACATGAAACACACACTCTGCATGAAGATGACAGCAGACAATTAGGAAGATGAATGATTGGCCCTCACTGTAAAGGGGTGGAGTATGAGAGTAAATAAATGTTGCTGCAGTTGTTTGGTTCTTTGAGATCTATCCTGGAGGACTGTTTATAGTTTTGGTTTCTGTATCTTCGGATAGATCTGATTGCCTTTGAGAGCATTCATCAAGGTCACTAGATTAGCTCCCGGATTGAGAGAACTGTGCGTTGGGGAGAGATTGAGTAAAATAGATCAGTACTTTCTGAAGTTTTGATGAATAAGGTAATTTTGTGGAAGGAGGATTTAAAAACATTGGCCGGGGTAATTGTTGAAAAGCTGCTTGCCTTGGCTGGAAGCTCCAGAGTTAGGGCCCATGGACTCAGGATGATCCTTTGTCTATTTAGGACTGAGCTGAGGAAAAAAAGTCTTCATTCAGAGGGTGATGAATCTTTGAAGTTCCCTACCCCAGAAGGTTGTGGGTATTTAGTCATTATGTTTTGAGTTTGGATATTAGGAGAATCAAGGGAGATAAGATTCAGGCAAGGAAGTGATATTGAGGGAGGAAATCCAGTGAATGACAGAGCAGGTTTGTTGGAAAGAATGGTTTTCTGCTGTTTCTTGTGCTCCCTTCCTGTTTCATTTCAATAACGGAGTTCTAACAGTGTAAGTTACAGAGCACTCTCAAATGTATTGAAATTCATAATTAGGCTTAACATGCAGCATTTAACACTAAGCACTTAGCTAAATTATAATAGTTCTATTACTGTCTAATGTACCAAGTGTTCGGTCATTAATTTTATTGAGAGTTTTAAGTACACAATGATTAATACACTTTTATTTACACCGATTGTAATGAGGATTTGACCCTTTTCTCCAATTTCCATTAATATATTTCTACTCCATCCTCAAGAGCATATTTCCACTGTTCCATTGTGGTCTTTACTTTCCAGTTTGTAACCATTTGTCAGTGACTGGGTACTTTACTGGCATTTAACAGCCTTTAACTGGAGTAATGTGTCTAAACTCTGGGCACTGCATGTTATGGAAGATGTAAAGGCACTGGAGAGGGTTCAGAAAGAAATTTACAGGGATGTTTGCAGGGATGATAAACTTCAGTTACACTGATAGACTGAAGAAACAGGGACAAGAAGGCAAAGTTCAGAAGAGGGTGGATGAAGGGTCTGACAAACCACATAGAACTGTTCCTATTGAGGGAAGGATCCAGAGCGAGATATTGCTAATTTAATGATTGATGAAAGAATCAGTCGCAACACAAGGAGAAGTATTTATGCAGTGAGTTTAGGATTGCCCTAGAATGTGTTTGTGGTAGACTCTATTGAGGCTTTCAAAAGCAAATTGGATAATAGCCTGAAGAGAGAGGAATTTGCTGGGGTGCAGGGAAATGGCTGTGGCTTGGGGCTAGACTCACTAGCAAATGGTTGGCATGGACATGAGGGCCGAATGACTTCTTCCTGTGCCGGAACCTGTCCGTGATTCTGTAAATGTTGGTCTTCTCTGACCTTCATCCCATCAACTTAACATTGACCAAATTCCAGCCATACACCCTCCTTAAAATGCACCTCTGAGCTAGTTTCAAACTCTGATTACAGAGTTGAAAAGAAAATCCCTCACTTCACTTAGGCCAGTCAGGTCTCCATTATTCTTTAGTTAGACGCAATCAAGGTGCTGATGAAGTCAGTACTGACTGTTAGCCTTGGTCATGCTTTCAGAAGATGTGTTTATCCAAAGCACAGCATACAATACAAAGATTGTGGATTCAGTGACTTATACTAAACTTATTAGGAATTCCTTTCCTTATTTCTTTATTTGTGAATTATAATGGAAACTGGAAAGGCTTTGAAGCGATGTGCGGTGCACACACTGATCCCTCTCACAGATTTGGTTGTTTGAAGCCAGATGAATGATGTAGCGTACGCACTCGTTTTCCTTCTCTGGAATATATCGAGGTTGAGATTGAAATTACAGCAGCCTTCTTCCCAATATTGTGTTCAGTTCTGGTCTCCCTGCTGTAAGAAAGATGTCAAACTTGAAAGGGTTCAGAAAAGATATTGAGGAGAAAGTGAGGTCTGCAGATGCTGGAGATCAGAGCTGGAAATGTGTTGCTGGAAAAGCGCAGCAGGTCAGGCAGCATCCAGGGAACAGGAGAATCGATGTTTCGGGCATAAGCCCTTTCCTGAAGAAGGGCTTATGCCCGAAACGTCGATTCTCCTGTTCCCTGGATGCTGCCTGACCTGCTGCGCTTTTTCAGAAAAGATGTTGTGCCAGGGTTGGAGGATTTGAGCTGTAGGGAGAGGTTGACTAGGCTAGGCCTGTTTTCCCTAGAGCATCAGAAGTTGAGGGGTGATGTATTAAAGGTTTATAAAATCATGAGGGGCATGGATAGAGTAAATAGGCAAAGTCTTTTCCCTAGGGCTGGGGAGTCCAAAGTTAGAGGGGCCTAGGTTTAAGGTGAGAGGGGAACGATTTAAAGGGGATCTAAGGGAAAAACGTTTTCATGCAGAGGGTGATGCGTGTGTGGAATGAGCTGCCAGAGGAAGTGGTGGAGGCTGGTACAATTACAACATTGAAAAGGCATCTGGATGGGTATATGAATAGGAAGGGTTTCGAGGGATATGGGGCAAATGCTGGCAAATGGGACTAGATTTATTTAGGATATTGGGGCGACATGGATGAGTTGGATGGAAGGGTCTGTTTCCATGCTGTACATCTCTGTGACTGTCAGACAGGTGATGTGGGTTAAATTCTAACGTACCTGTTAAGTGTCTAAAGCAGGTCGTGGTGCTGAAAGACCCTGACTGTACATTGCAGCTATTGCATGGGTTTAGACTGAGTGCAGAGAGAGCCATTTCACCGCACCCAACATCAGAGAAACCATCTCATGAAATTCTGTGCTGGAGGCTCCTGTAGCACCTCATCAACATTACAGAGAGGCTGACTGTGAGGAAAAGGATGACAAGATGTAAGGAGCAAGAAGATGTAGTGACACAGAGTGAAGCAGAGTTGTAAATATTCTGAAGAAAGGCATAGAATCAGAAAACAAAAGAAATCTGTGCTTGTAAAAGCAGAAAACATGCAGGAGAAGGTGTTATTGCAGAAATCAATTGTGGTTTTCCCTTTCACTTAGCGGACTGCATGTGTTTGCCTAGAGGAAGTCTGTAAGAATATGACTGCCGCCCCAGGAGTTAACTGTTGCCTTCCAATCAGCAATTATTAGGGCCAGGGTAGGGTTACCCCATGAGAGAGGTCTTCACTTTATTAGAAATTGCCACGGGGCACCTTGCAGTCTGCACTGCTATTTCACCTTGTAAGCCTGTTCCACAGTGATCTTAGCTGTGCTTGTTGGGCCTGGACATATGATAAAGACTATCATTCAGCAGGAAAATCCTTTGCTTTACCCTCCTGAGGGAGTTCCTGTATTCCACAAACAGCATCTAGTGGATGACAGCTGAGATTTTGCCTAATGAATCATGTTCATCATAGACTGTACCAGATTGCCATTAACCTGAATAGCCTGGCCAGTCAGCACTAGGGCAGGCACCTTCCGCTGGCCTGGGGTTCCAATAGAAAAGGATTGTTGAAATCTCATTTGTTTTTATAGTTGCAGAGACAATTGCAGCCCGTATAGCGATTGCACCACTTCAAAGAGTCTGGAATTATTTTGTGTGTTTCACCTCTCTCTGCAAAGTCCCAGAAACTGTGTTGGCTTCAGCAAGTGCTGCAGGTGATACATCTGACACTGAGTCACCTGCTGCACAGGAATGTATTTTTCTGATGGTCACAGTTTCAGGTCCAAGCAAGTTGTTGACTATAAGTAGACATTGTGCCATGCTTTAATAATTATGTCCTTAGTACAGCCTGAAGTTAATAACACGATAGTAATCAGGACAGTTGTGGAGATTACTGGTGGGGGTCCCCTGGTTTCAGTTCAGTTTCTTTGTTTCTGCAGTAGTTGTTATCTGTGGGGAGGCCAGCTCCTATTTTGCAGAAAATTCAATTAGCTTTCTGCTCCAATTACTTTCCTTTTATTCCTCCCATCCCAGCCCCACACCCATGAGCTTCTGCCTGCCTCCATTATGAAGCTGTGCGTCCACCTACTAAATATCAGCAGGCTCTATATTGACAAGGATATTGTCTGTCTGGCTCACTTGCTGTCTCATGCACTCACACATACACAGACACAAACGCATGCAGATGCACGCACCCCCACATGCCCACACATCCAGTCGGGAATTCTCATTTTTCTCACTCTCAGTTCCTCTCAAAAGTAAAGATAAATCACAGTGTCTCATTATAAAGCATTAACCTGTTCGACTTGCATCAAACCCCCTGAACATGGAAACAGACAGTCAAAGATAAACTCTGCACTAGGTTACGGGATGCTGTCATTTTCCGAGCCCAAAGGTAGGACTATTGTAACTACCACCATGTGAAACCACTTCATTGCCATAAAATAGTGTAATGCAGCTATCTCTGTTTCGAGTGGATGTTTATATAAAATAAGTTACAAGGCATCTTGATTTGAATTGAATTTATTGTCACGTGTACCGAGGCATAGTGAGAAGCTTTGTCTTGTGAGCAATACAGGCAGATCAGAGTTAAGTAGCATAGATAGTAAATAATAGGTAAACAGCGGCAAAAACCAAAACACAGGTGCAGGTGAATGTTAAGAGTTTGTGAGTCCATTCAGTATCCTAACAACAGCAGGGTAGAAACTGTTTTGAAACCGGTTGGTGCATGTGTTCAGGCTTCTGCACCTTCTCCCAGACGGTAGAGGTTGTGGAAAAGCATTGCCAGGGTGGGATGGATCTTGGAGAATGCTGGTGGCCTTTCCTTGACAGTGGGCCTGGTAGATGGATCCTGTAGATGGGAGGTTTATATCTTGTTTATATTGGTTTGAGCAATTGTTCTCAAAAGGTGTCTAACTCAAATGGAGAGAAAATAGTTGGTAAATTCAGCTTCCTACTTCTAAGAACTTTGTTCCATTTCCTATATTGAGCTCTTATCTGAATCTCATCCTTCATTTAGTTTTGGAGTAGAATATTTTTTTCATCAGCAGTTACAGTTAAAAAGCTTTAGGCCAAGTCACATCAAGTTGTAGAGAATGAGGTCCTGATCTCTAATTTAGTGTTAATGCTGTCTGTGTAACAGGATCAGTAACAGCCAAGGAAATGTCAAGTAGAAACAACATACTGCTGATGCTGGAAACTTGAAATAAAATTATAAATTGCTGGAAAGACTCAGTAAGTCTGGCAGGATCTGTGGAGAGAGAGAGAAAGAGAGAGAGTTAACATTTGGAGTCAAAATGTCACTTTTGACTCAAAATGAAGCTGTTCAAAATGTTTGCTGTTTCTTCTCACTTCCAGACCACTGAGTATTCCCAGCACTTTCTGGTTTTATTCCAGGGAATGTCTCCATCTGGTTGTTGGGCATTAGAACCAGCTCCCAGTTAATCCACAAATTATTGTCTGGGATTAATTTACAAACAGTGGCACCTTTGTCGTCTGTCTGTGTGATCTTCTCATTATTTTCAATGGTTAAAAGTAATTTAATTAATATTTATTGGAAGAATATAAATCACAGGCTGAAAGTTACAGGAAATTCTCCCTCCTATGGCCAGCAGCAGAAACAACAGTCCCCAGTGATTAACAACGACATCAACAGAAATAGCTGGAAAAAGCTCAGCAGGTCTGGCAGCATCTGTGGAGAGAAAGCAGAGTTACGTTTCGGGTCCAGTGATCCTCCCTCAGAACTGTTTCTCTCCACAGGTGCTGCCAGACCTGCTGAGCTTTTTCCAGCAATTTCTGTTGTTGTTTGATTTCCAGCATCCACAGTTCTTTTTATTTAGTAGTCCCTGATGATTATGTCGTTGTATAAGCAGCATCGGGCACCATCAGACGCTTAATATACAATGATGCATCCATTCATCAGAAGGTTTCCCACTTCGTCCACACTTCCCATCAGCACCTAATCTCAAAGGTGCTGACTCTGGCTGGGAGGATCCTCCATGGGTTTATCTCTTTGTACCTAGTCCATACTCCACATGTGAACCCCCAGTTTTTGGTATTTAATCAGAGGGATTCCAGCTCATCCTAAATCCACATTGCAGCAGTGGATGGGAACAGCAATCTGGACCATCCACCTGTGTTTAAAATGCACTTGGGCTGACAGCAGTCAGGGGTGACTCAGTACTTGAGGCAAACACAGCAGGTGCTATCTTCGTAACAGCATCTAGAATTAAAGGTCTGATCAAAGCTGTGAAACCATGATCGATTATCATTAAAAACTTTATCTGAGAAGGTTGTTGCTGAGGATGATAATGTCCTTACCTCTGAGCCAGGGGTTCAAATCCCACTTGCTCCAGAGGTGTGTCAGAGCATCTCAAAGCAGGTTGATTAGAGAAATAAAAGATGCTAAGTGAAAATGTTACCACTGTTGGTAAAACGAAATGATATATAAAATAAAAGCCATAAGAAACAAAAACAGAAATTGCTGGAAAAGCTCAATGGGTCTGGCAGCACCTGTGATGAGAAATCAGAGTTAATGTTTCAGGTTGAATGAGTGTTCCTCAGAAACTCATTTGGTTCTCCAGTGTCCCTCGGAGGATAACTGCTGCCCTTACCTGGTCTTAGCTACACGTAACTCCAGACCCCGTGGTTGACTTCGAAATGGTTAACTACTCAATTCCATCTTCTGCAAGGACAGCTAGGGATTGGACATTGCCATCCCAGCCAGTGATGCACCCATCCCTTGAATGCATATTAAAAAAATTAACATCCCGTTACAGTCTCAAGAGATGGTTTAGTGTTGTTCAAAACAGGCTTCCCAAGAGTAGGAACTAGGTAGTATGCAGAGCAATCTTGTATCTGAGGTTGCAAGAGTTTTGATTCAGTATTTCACACTGTGTTGAAATGTATTGGTATATTTCAGTATCCTACATAAATGTGATTACAGAATGCTCAGCGATATCAGAGATTTATTACATTACTTATAGGGAACTCTGATGTAAGAATGATACAGCTCTCTGGTGGCCATTCAGCTCATCAGCACACATGCTGGCTTTTTGAAAGAGCTATCTAATTAATTCCACACCACACCACAGGTCCTGGGAATATGTGGGTTTTTTTCCACTTAAAGTGATTATCCGATTCCCTTTTTAAAAGCTAGTTTTTGTCATCCTTTTCTGGCAGTACGTCTGAGATCACAACTGCTCACTGTATAGATATGACTAAAGGGAAGTGAAATTATTACCTGTCACCTTGAACAAAGCATTAAAAGTTCCATCATTTTTGGTTTACAGTCCCTTAGATGTAGTGTAGAGTTTGCAATCGAAGATGTTGCTCATCTATTAGGAAGAGTAGTCATAGAATTATTATTGAAGCAAATACGAAGAGGAAACGCATGGCTACGCCAGATTCATTCTAAACCTCACCGTCAAACAATGATCCTTTTATAACCCAGTTTTAACTTTATAATTCCTTTGCTGTTGTTAAAACATGATAATTGCTTTGTATTCTGTCTTGTATCTTCTTTTCCAGTAGAGTTGGTTCCGTGTGTGTGTGTGTGTGTGTGTGTGTGTGTGTGTGTGTGTGTGTGTACGACGATCTGGAGAGTGAGCGATGTGGAGTGTGTTAATGATATGGATCATTCGGCCAGCGTGCGTACTGTTGTTCCTTCTTCCTTTTAAAGTGGTGCTTTGCATCTTTTTATGTAACTATTTAATGATTAAATTTACAGTAAATGATATAACTGGGGGAGACTGTAGCACAGTGGTAATGTTACTGGATTAGTAATCCAGGCCCCCCCAAGCTGTGGTTATGGGTTCAAATCCCAGCATGGTAGACAGGAAACTTCACTGTAAAATATAAAAGAAAACTGCATTAAAAAGCTAATCTAATGGTGACCATATAACCATTATCAATTGTCAAATGTTCATTAAAGTCCATTAGAGAAGGAAATCTGCCATCCCTGTCTGGTATGGCCTGTATGTGACTGCAGACCCACAGCAATGTAGTTGACTCTTAGCTGGCCTCTGAAATGGCCACTTGGTTCAAGGGCAATTGGGGATAAGCAATAGCCAGTCAATGCCATCCCAAGACAAAATAAAACCGCTGAGCGATACTTGGGGTAGTTTGGGTAGCAGAGAAGAGGTGTGATTGGAGCAAAGACTTGCCCTTACCAGGCAGCACCGTGGCTCAGTGGGTTTCCTCTGGGTGCTCTAGATTCCTCCCATATTTCAGAGGTATGCAGGTTAGGTGAATTGGCCGTGCTAAATTGCCTATAATGTCCAGCAGGCTAGGTGGGTCAGCCATGGGAAATACAGAGTTAGAGGATGGGATGCCCTTCGGGGGGGTCAGTGCAGACTCGATGGGCTTCTTCTGCACTGTATGGATTATATACAAGTTTAGGCATTCAAGACTAAGGTACCACATTACAATCAGTGGCAAATATTTAAAAGTTAACCAGTAATCATATATTTTAGTAAATGCATGTGCAGGTGTGTGGATTTTAATGAATATGACCAGTTGTGATCATGCTGCAGGAGATCCCACTGATTTAGCTCATGCATACCCCTGCCCAGCTGGAAGTACACTTGTAACCGTGTGCAAGAGGCTGGTTACAACTGGGGTGATTCTTTTGAGCAGCTGTTTCTGTGACTGCATAAGGTGCAGAGTCTGGACTGAGAGAGAACAAGATACAAAGATTATACTGAGTACAAGGACTTTATTGTACAAGAGACGCACATGTTTGATTTAAGAAACTCATGACATTGAGTTTATTAATATGAAAACAACACAAATAAAACAGAGGAGAGTTAAGTAGAAAATGCTGGAAATGCTCAGCAGGTCAGGCAACATCTGTGAAGAGAGAAATACTTGATATTTTGGATTGTAGGGACTTCAGCAGAATAGCGCTTTCTTTACAGGTTCTGCCTGATTTTCTGAGCGTTTCTACCACTTACTGTGTCTGTTTCAAATTTCCAGCATCTGCATTATTTTGCCTTTGTTTGACAATAAGCACAGGTTGTCTCGGGGGGTGGGAAGTGTGTTCTCGAAGGCAGCAGCGTAACTGTGCTCTTTGTAAATGTCATGATGTTGAGAGAGCAGCTTAGATGTAGACTGTTAATTTCAGCCATCTTTCTCCCTTCCCTCTGTCTCCCCTTCCCCTTTCCCCTCGTCACTGCATCTTACAAATCACGGGACTGACACTGTCCCTTCCATCTGTCTTTTCCTACCCAGAATCCCCTCAAATCCTACCATCCAGCACAAGCAGTCCAAGTGTGAGAGAGAGTCTGGACAGCAGTGGAAGCAGCAGGAAGACCTTGGTGATTGGAGCAGTTGTGGGAGGTCTGATTCTCGTCTTGGTTATCGGTGTCATAATCTTCGTCGTCCTTCGGAAGAGGCAACAAACCTTCAAGGGTGACTACAACACAAAGAAACACGTGTTTGGGAATGGATACAGCAAAGCTGGCATCATGCCCCCAGCTCCAGAGCACATCTCTTATCAGGAGGAGTCCGATGAGGATAAAAAGCCATCTTCCATGAATGTGAGTTATGAGAATGAGAGGAAAGTTTCCCGCGATGGTGTAGACTTTGACACAGACTCCAAGCGTCCTTACTTCACCGTCGACGAGAGCGACACACAGGAGGACTTTGACGAGCAGACTCTGAGCTTCCAATATCCGCAGGATTTGACGGAAGACATGGTATCGCAGAATGATGGCTCCATCATTTCAAAGAAAGAGTGGTATGTGTAGTGCCAGACCCCTCATGGTGCAGGACAATGTCTGCGTGTCCTGCCTCCTGTACACCTGGCTCCACTGTAAAACTCTGCATCAGCTAAAGTCTTAATGATTACATTGTGATTTATTTTTTACATTTCATTCAAAAAAATATAAATAATGTTCTCAGATAGTGTTTCAAAATGAAAGGGAACACTAGTCTATATAGCACTAATTCGGGGTAATCCTCACTTATATCAGTTGGACTTCTGTAAAAACTGATGTCTCTTTGATATGCTACACAGACGTCAGGTAACTTGTGCTAAACACTGGAACTTAATTAGGCTGTCAGCACTTCTGTGGCTGCATGACCATAACTTCTTATTAACTTCTCATTAATTTATAACCATTCACTAGGACTGGATGGATGTGGCTAATAACTTACTGGCCTTTGCTGGTGAGTGGTTAATTTGTTTGGTTACCAACTAGTGATGACATGTGATAGCAACTGTTAATATTCCATTTAATTGGAGTTTTTACAAACACTCACTAAATGCTGCAGCTGATAATGGATTTATAGCTGGATTTTCCACTAGATGATATCAATATCTGTAAATACCAACTATTGTTTTTTTAAACTGCACATAACACTAAAGCCACAGAAGATCCCTTTGGGTACCTTAAATGCCTTGGTACCATTTGGATCAAAACTTTGCTGTCAATTTTTTTTAGCTTCTAGGTAAAATTAATTTGCCTGGCATAAAGAGAACATTTCCCCCCCTCTTGAATGATGTCCTGGTTGCAGCTTAAAACATTCCTGCATGTGAATGTCCATTTCTCCAGGCAATGTGAAGTGTGGCGCTGCCAAGATGTGTAAACCCTTCCCTACACAAATTTCTAACAAGTCTCTACAATGTTTAAAAATGTTGGGCTCACTTGTTGATTCTTGTCTGTGCATGCTTCAGAATTCTCTTTAACGAAATGTTCAATGTACTGCATCTTGCCTGCAGTCAGTCATGTAGTATAATGTATTTTTCGGGCTTATAACATCACGTTAGAGCTATAGTGTTGCCTCGTCCAAATGTAGTTACCCAGGTCCATTTCTACAATGATTTGATAAAATGAAGCCATGCATCAGAGACCAAATTTGATGGGTGTGATCACCAAGCCTGCATGACCCTGTGGAGTAATTGTTAATGAACAATCATTAATTGAGTGGACAAGAGCAATTTTCTGTGGATGCTGGATATCTGCGATAAAATATTCAAAAGGCTCAGCAGGTCAGATAGTTTCTGTGAGGAAAAAAGAGAGATGTGTTTAATGTTTGGGTCAGTCACTGATTCTTCAAAAGTGGAAATCTCTCGAACTGGACTTAAATATATGTCCATTTTCTCAAAGCCTTACCAGTAATTTATTGTTAAGTCGGCATTCTGTTCCATTCATAATGCTTAACTGGTGATGTTTCCCTGAGTGGGCAGTAAGAAGTGGCCATTTACAGATAAGCAAGAGATAATGTGACAAACCTGTGCCTTGAACTGCAAGATGTGGACCCTACAGCACTCTAGGTTGTTGAGCAGGTCTATTTGCCAGCAACTGATTTTAAAATGGTCCAGTTTTCGCCGCCTTTGTAAATTTGGTAAAGAATTGCAGTCTGTTCTTCATGTGGTCAGCAGGTCTGCAGAGTAAGTACCACACCTCCCACAGTATTAAACACATGGGCATTGTGCAGAGTAGCAAACAGGGACACAGTTCAGCATGTGCTATCAAACAAACATAGCATTCTCTTTGTTTGTGAAATGCATCAACAGTTACCTTTGTCTAAAAACGCCTACAAAGTGGGTGGAAGAAGTGTTGTCCATAAATAATAATGGTAACATTGTATTCCTCTGGCTTGCCGAAACTGTCCACCATTCCAACCAATGGATTTAGATGTAGCCTTGAGCTTCTTGCGATCAGGGACATTTTGTCTTGTAAATCCGAGAGGTGAGACATCCATCAGGTTCATAGGAATCCACAGGCAAAGACTATTGCAATTAGCTGCTGAGTTGTGAGACAAGGAGGAGAGGGGATTGCTCCATACCGCTATGGATCCTCATTTGGAAACAGCTCAAAATACACAACCCATCAGTCACTATCCTTCAAAACATAAGGTATGACACTTCAGGAGTGCACCCTTTATCCAAACTATTTTGTAATTCTGAACTGTCAGCAAGTGAGCAACAAAGGGGCATATTTTAAAGTAAAAGGCAGGAGGCTTAGAGGGAATTTGAGGAAACGTTTTGTCACCTAGAGGGTGGAGGGAATCTGAAATGCACTGCCTGGGGTGGGGGGGATAATGGAGGCAGGATGTTTCATAACCTTGAAAAAATACGTGAATGAGCACTTGAACAGTCATAACATTCAAAGCCGTGGGCCTACTGTGGGGAAAATATGACTAGTGTGGTAATAGTATTTTTGATAGCAAGTCTTGATGGGCCAAAGGATCTCCTCTGTACTGTATGATTCTATGAAGCTATCTTCAAACATGATGGTGTAGAGGACTATTCTTTCAGGGAATGGTGTACCAATCTGTATGTAGCAGTTTGATCATTTGAATTTGGTTTTGTTAATGCAGATGAAAAGCTGAGGTTAGTAAATGACCATAATCCATTTAATTCAGATAAAATTCCCATTTATTCATTCCCTTTTAAGGAAGGGAACTAACTGTCCTTCCCAACCTGATGCCATTCCCACACCTGTCTGGTTGACTCTGAAGTGGTTTAGCAAATGACTCAGTTGTGTCTCAGCTTTGGGCGTGGAGAGGGAAGCACCTTGTGCTATCCTTATCATTGCCTTCCATATTCCTATCAGTACTTGCAAATAAATGCTAGCAAGGCTATTTTCAGTATTTTTGCAGGGGTCTGAGAGTTATCCCATCGCAGTCTCGTTGGAATGCTCGTGCTTTGCTGAGCTCATCATGGGGATAACTTGCGATTCAAGGTGGCACATTAATGTTATTTCTATCTTGTTTGTACATGAGCCGATGGGTGACGGATTGTTTCAGAGTACACTGTTCCATATCAGAAGTATTTGACTTTGAAAAGGCTTTTGTAAATATTGCACAAGTTTGTTATATGTCAGATTAACTCCATCTTCCTATTATCTAATGAGAGTTGATCTGATGGAGTGTAATATAGGTGCACATCTTTGTTTGTACCTTGTTGCATCATTGTTCCCCCTTCACAGCTTGTTTTTACAGTGCCATTTGAATGTTACTATGCTTTAATATTTAGCACATGTTGATGAAACTTCCCCGGTTAAACCTCTGCTCACTGACCATTCCAACACTTGCGTTTAACTGGTTCTCGATCAACACTTGAAAGCATTCTAATGAGAAGAGAGAGGGAGAAATTTTGTTCGTGATGCACTGTTCCCAGTGGGCACCATTTCCATTCTCTAGCCTTTTCCCATGTGGCTATGATAAAGATTGTAAATGCCACCTAAGCGCGAGGGGAGATGGGTGATTATCAGCTGGGGAATCTATTTATTGGGATCAGTTACAATGCTATCACTAAAAGAGCCCGTTCTAATGGAGAGTCACTGGTCTTGAAATGTTAACGCTGTTTGTCCCCACAGATGCTGCCAGTCCAGCTGAGTTTCACCAGCAATTTCTGTTTTTGTATTAAAGAGCCTCCTGGAAAGCGAGGGAGGCAATTCATCACAGCCAAAGCCTTCCCTTCCAGCCCCATTGCTGTTCACATGAAAGCTATTGAGAGTACAGAGGTGAAACGGATGTTTTGCACATTTAAATTCCACATGTAAATCTTTCACATTACATTGGATTTACTTCATTTGCATGTGCATTATTATTTGCTGACAATAGCTTAGTCAGTGAGCTCAGTGTACTAACCTCCCTCACTGTTGGTACACGTTAATGGGGAAATTAGGGATGCTTCCTCAGTGCAGGAGAAACAACAATGGATCTTTCTGTCCACACTGTGTTGAACGTTCATTTTCCAGCCCTGTGTTGTGTTTGCCATTCTGGGGGTTTTGTCTGAACTTGTCCGCACACTGCACCCACCCCCTCATTCTGTGTGCCGTGAAGGAGATTGTCTGAATTCACTCTCATGGGGGAGAACTGAAAAATTGTACCTGACACCTGAGATGGACCCACATGTGGGCAATACTGCTGCTGCCCTCTCATGTTCGTATTCTGATAGTGTTCTCTGTGTCCCACCTCTGCCCAACATACCAGGACCTTATACACACAAACTCTCCACCCCTCCGATCGAACCCTCTGTTATTCCCATGGATTCCTCTTCCACCCCTCCAATGGGTGCAATTCATCCTGACACTTTCAACCCTGACCCCAATCTCCCTAACTGACCCTTGCTGGTCATGAGGGTCCCCTTAATCGTCTAAACCAACTCTCTCCGCCCCACACACCCAGTGCTGCTTCAACAAGACCATAGCCAACTGCAAATATGATCCAGACTCCGTGAATCTCTCACATACTGCTCACGTTACGTTTAAGGAATAATGTAATTCAGACATCTCTATACGAATGAGTCTTTGGGCCATGCAAACTTACTTCAAGTACAAATTGCCCAGCCCCCCACCCCACCCCTGTCACCGGAAACTTCACTTGCAGCTCATTTAGTCCCCCCACACACCCTCATTTGTGTGTGTGGGCCCACCACCCCCTCCCAACCCCATAAAACCAGTCCATCGCAGCCAGAAGCAATGTTTCTGCACAAAGCGCTTTCTTCCTAGTCAGTATTGGGTCGTGTGTTCAGCAATGTGTCTTTTGTACAAATGGTCACAATTTAGGGATCTGTTTGAGTGAGTGATGCTGGTTGTTGCTCAGACTGAAATGAACAAGACCACTTTTTAAATCACCTACTACCCGGTGATCAGAGAATAATTCCAATAACCACATCTGATAAAGAGCATTGCCATCCTTAGAGCTTCAAGGTTCTATGCAAATGGCCAGAAACATTTTGGGTCTTGAACCTTTATACATGACATGGGCATCAGGAGACAAAGGGTAAAATCCCAGAATATTGTCAATTCAAAATAGTACTGGTATATTTGAAGTGTTCAATATTTATCATTCCATGTACACACAAAGCTGATCAAAAAATGAAGTCCTTTTTATAGGTTTTGGTGTAATAACAAACCATTGCAAGGTAATCAGTTCATTCATTTGAGAATTTCAAGATGTATTTACAACTCCAGCAATATCCAATGGTGAACTGAGCTCCAGCATTCACTAATGTCTGTTCGGGAAGGAAATCTGCCATCCCTTATGTGATCTGGCTTACATGTGACTCCAGACCAACAGCAATGGGGTTGACTCTTAACTGGGCAATTAGGGATGGGTTGTAAATGCAGGCCTAGCCCACATCCTGTGAACAAATTGTACAAAAGTATCAGTCATGCGGTATGACAGAGTCATAGAGATGTAAGGCACAGAGGCAGACTCTTTGGTCCAACTCCTTCATGCTGACCAGATAGCCTAAATTAATCCAGTCCCATTTCCCAGCTAATGGTCCATATCCCTCCAAACCCTTCCTATTCATATACCCATCCAAATCCCTTTTAAATGTTGTAATTGTACCAGCCTCCACCACTTCCTCTGGCAGCCCATTCCATACACGTACCACCCTCTGCGTGAAAAAGTTGCCCCTTGGGTCCCTTTTTAAAAGTCCTGCAATGAAGTGTGACATGCACTTTACTCCAGCGATGCAGTAATATTTGGAGAGAAAGCGATGACATGACTTTCTCCCACACTGAGTCTGCATGTCCTTAGAGATACTTCACTTGCATATCTCTCTCTTCTCTCTTTCTCTCTTTCGCTCTCTCTGTCTCTCTCTCTCTCTCTCTTGCTTTCTCTCTTTCTCTCACTTTCTCTTTCTCTGTCTCTCTCTCTCTCTCTCTCTCACTGTGGCCAAGGTACTGTTATTTGCTTTTATTGTCCATTTACGTCCAGCGACATGTATTGACAGCTGGCAATCCGAACACACAACAAAGCAAGCCATCAGTATCCCACTCCTGCTTGTACTTGGTCTAACCATAGTGCTATGTTCTTCTGCCCGCTCAATGCAGAGCTGGGATAAATAGCTAGTTGTTCTCTGCCATTGTGCCCAATCATGACATTTCTTCTTCCATTAATTCAGGGTCGAGAGGTAAATTAGCCATGTGTGGCTGTTCTGAGCTACAAGATGGTCACGCTTTCATTTAAAGCTCCCCAGTTTGGTGCTGCGTTGGGATATACTGTGTTCATTGAATCTTGTTAACTATTGTGCAAATAAAACCATTTTGTAAAGTGTACTGTGTAATGTTTTGTACGATGTTGCAGATGCAATCTGTTTTATTGGGCTGCTTCCTTTCTCGTTGTTTCTCTTGATATGGATTCTCTGGTTGAAGGTGGTTTGGTTGTGGATCCTGCCTGCTCTGTTATGTGCCCAAGTGTGTGAAATGTTCCAAATCTTATTTGGGGGAGGGAAACTTCTTTTTTTTTAAATAAAATTTCAAATGGAAATTTCCTTGGTTTGCTGTTTTTATTCTCCGGTTGGTTCTGATCTAGTGAATTTTCCTGATTCTTGTCAGAAAGAATACTGAGTTCAGGAGTCTGTCTTCACCAGGGGATATGGATTTTGTTTTTTTTTCCCTTTCAACCTCCCCTTTTCACCAATGCCTGAACTGTCAATCCAGGCTGGCACTCCCAGTGCGATTCTGAGGGAATGCTGCATTGTCAGCCTTCGAGATATTAACAGGAAAAGTCAGGAAAGATTAAAAAAAAATGTACTTCTAGTGGTTGGATATTCTCGAACCAGGCATAGTCTAAAAATTAGGACCAGACCATTCAGCAGAAACACTTTGACACACAAAGGGTAGTGAAGATTTCAAACTCTTTTTCCACAAATGGCATTGGATGCTGGATCAGTAGTTAATTTTAAGTCTGAGAGAGAGAATTTTCTGTTAAGCAAAGGTAATAAGGGATATGGATCAAAGGCAGGTCTGTGGAGTTTGGCTACAGATCAGCTGTGAGACAGTCGGTGGGGGCCGAGTGTCCTACTCCAGTTCTTACACGCAACCTGTTGGATGGATCTTAAACCGAGGTCTTTGTGAAAATGGTCTGTGGCACTATTTTGAAAAAGACAAGACAATTTCTTCCCCCTATCTTGAAACAAATATTTATCCCTGAACCATCATTGTCATCTGAGCAGTCAGTCCCACCATTGCTGCATGCGTTGTGGGATCTTGCTCTGTTTAAATTGTTTGCTGTGGTTTCTACATTACATTACAACAGTGATCCCACTTTTAAAATGTGCTTCACTAAGGTGTACAGCACTTTGAGTTGCCCTGAGGATGGGAGCGGTATGATGTAGAAATGCAAGTGTACTTGTTTTTCCTCCCATGATGCTGCTCTCTGGTTCAGTTTCACAAAAAGCTCGTGTCAGTGTAGAGAGCTCAGTCCTGTCTCCTTCCAGCAGACAAGTTCCTTTCTGCAGATGGTCAAGCGAAAAAGGAGTGGGAACATACTAGACATATTCCTTTCCTTCCATCCTCCCCTTCACTTTCCAGCTGACCAAGCCAGGATGGGGTTGCCCGGTGGCTCAGGGGTTAGCGCTGCTACCTGGCAGCGCCTGGGACCCAGGTTCAATTCCACCCTCAAGTGACTGTGCAAGCTCCACACAGACATTCTCCCTGTGTCTATATGGGGTTCTTCCCATCATCCAAAGATGTGCAGGTTAGGTGGATTGGCCATGCTAAATTGTCCATAGTCAAGATTAGAGTGGTGCTGGAAAAGCACAGCAGGTCAGGCAACAACCGAGGAATATTTCTGATGAAGGGCTCCTGCCCGAAATGTTGATTTTCCTGCTCCTCAGATGCTGCCTGACCTCCTGTGCTTTTCCAGCACCACTCTAATCTTGACTCTGATGTCCAGCATCTGCAGTCCTCACTTTCACCTAAATTGCCCATAGTGTCAGGGATATGTAGGTTAGTTGTGGTTCTGTTCGCCGAGCTGGAAGTTTTTGTTGCAAACGTTTCGTCCCCTGGCTAGGCGACATCATCAGTGCTTGGGAGCCTCCTGTGAAGCGCTTCTTTGATGTTTCCTCCGGTGTTTATAGTGGTCTGTCCCTGTCGCTTCCGGTTGTCAGTTTCAGCTGTCCGCTGTAGTGGTTGGTATATTGGGTCCAGGTCGATGTGTTTGTTGATGGAGTTTGTGGATGAATGCCATGCCTCTAGGAATTCCCTGGCTGTTCTCTGTCTGACTTGCCAGAATTCGACTGGGACAACACTACTATCATAGGACAAGCCAGACAGAGAACAGCCAGGGAATTCCTAGAGGTATGGCATTCATCCACAAACTCCATCTACAAATCTTCGCACAAACTTTGAATATGTAGGTTAGGTGGATTGTTGCTGGGAAGTGCAGGGTGAGAGCGATGATGGGGGAGGAGGGGGTCCTGGCTGGGTTGGTCTTCACTGGGCTGATGTGGATTTAATGATCCAAATGGCCTGCTTCCAACTGTAGGGGTTCTATGATGCTGTACTGAAACCAAATTCAGTGTCTCCAGCTCTTGGTTGCACTTGGTTCTCTACAGTTCAGTGTTAAAAGTTGTGATATTATGCCCCAGCCATGAAGCACGTTTGTAGAACCATCTCGAACAGAAAGAGGTCAGCTGGTCCATTACTAACTTTTTGGTAGAGCCATCTAGATTCTGTAATTCATTTCCTAATGTTTTCCCCAGTCCTGCCAATCATTCCATTCAAGTGTTTATCTATTTGTACCCTTACATCTAAGAATGTGGTACATGATATGTTTATTTTATTAACTTCTAGTTGTACATCTACTGTTAAAAACACCTGTGAAGGTGACAAAGCCTAACTCTGACTGATACCGCTATCCCCTTGAAAAGCTCAAGATACAGAAAGTGACTGTTGGTTTACAAAACGTACAGGCAGTAACATCACCAGGAAGGATATGGGATGCTAATATTCCAGATTGAGTTAGTGAAGAAGGAGGTGATTATTCTGAACTGCACTAAAGCAGGGATTGAGATCACCTGACCGGTGGACAATTCCATTTATAGTCCCAGTTTTGTGTTAGAGATTCTGTAGTTACTGAGGAACTACATTACTGTAGTTCTAGAATCCCATGACTTTTGTCCCACATTGACTGACTTGTGTTCTGTAGCTTATTAAGGGTCAGTTTCAATTCAGATATTTTAAAAGGCAAAGTTTATCACACATTGCTAACAAATCTCAGTTCACATGAGCATTGAGAAGTCGAGTGAAATTCTGAAAGATTGTCCTTTCACCTTTAATGAACGACCTGCAGTGAGGGGCCAACTGAGGTCACAGACAGTGACATTGGCCTTTCATCTCTGGCTCTTGATGTTCAAACTAGTGGGTTGGAAGGGTCTGTTGTCTTGTCCTTCGGACATCACATTGTTTTGGGTCATCTCAGCCACTCTTCTCGAGATTCGAGTACGCATCTTCATTCACAACAGACCCTTCGGTCCAACCCGTCCATGCCAACCATTCACAATATGATACTAGACTGGCCCCAGGAATTCCAGAAAGAGACTCTGGAGATAATGCATTGCTCAAGTACCATGTTCTTCAGAAGCTACCAATGTTGGTTGGGTAATGTGTGCAGAAAATGATTCTCTGTATCTAACCCTGTGTTCTTCCAGTCCTGGGAGTGTATGATGGGGGAGACAGTGTAGAGAGAGCTTTACCTTCCATATAGAGTAGAGGGAGATATTCTGTAATCTGACCCCCATGCTGTATCTGTCCTGGGAGTGTGTAATCAAACTGTTTAAAAGTTAAACATTTCTTGATTTGATCATTCTTTTGCAGATAAATTAACTTTAAAAATGGATGATTCCAAAGGCTTTTCAATATACAGATTCATAGACTCATACAGCACGGAAACAGACCCTTTGATTCAACTCAAACATGCCAACCAAGTTTCCCAAATTAACCTAGTTCCACCTTCCTGCATTTGACCAATATCCCTCTAAACTTTCCTAATCTTGTACCTGCCCAAATGTCTTTTGAATGTTGTAATTGTACCTGCATCCACCATTTCCCCTGACAGTTCATTCCACACGTACACTGCCATCTGGAAAGAGTTGTCCCTCTGGTCTCTCTTAAAATTTTTTCCTCTCACCTTAAACCTCTAGTTTTGAATTCCCCTACCCTGGGGAAAGACCCTTACTGCTGAGGTCTAGGAAGCACAGAAGTTAATTTGCACAGCAAGCTCCCAGATTGTGATAATGAAGAAACAATCTGCCTTTAAGTTCATCACAAGATCAAACACCTACCCTGGATCTCCCTCCCTCTACTGTGAAATGTGGCTAACTCTCCCAGGAGACACCAGACACCACTAAAGTCCTCAGGTGTTCCTAGTGCAACTAGCCAACCGCATTCCCTCATCCGTAAATTGTCGACTGTGATTTGCCACCTTACCCAGTGACTCTCAAATGAAAGTCCTCCTGCCCTTTGAGTGAGTGAGTGAGTGTTTTTATCAGTGGGATGCTTCTGCCCAGGTATCACTCCCAGCAGAGGTGTTAGAGTTTCCAGTTGCTGTCCTGCCATTGGAATGGTATGCTTGGCTCTGGGACAGAGATGTAGAATAATGGGTATCCTTTGGGACTTGGACAAATGAAAGCTTGAATGTGGCTCTGGGAAAGGAAATCTCTTACTCTTGATGCTCTGAGTTGGGGCTGGGATTGGGAGGGTGGATAATTCACCCCGGCTCTCCGGATACTGAGCTCAGCTTGTTTCTGGCTTGCCTTTATTCCACAACCTGGGGGTTGCAAATCCAAAAAATATTTTGCACTGGAGAGGGTGGATACGACATTAATTGAATCTCTTTGAAACTTAGAGAGTACTGAGGGGCCTGGATAGAGTGGAGCAGAGGAGGACCCGGGAAGGGTAACAGCCACAGGAGTGAAGGGGTGACCTTTAGAACTGAGGTGAGGGGGAATTTCTTCAGTTGGAGGTTGGGGAATCTGTGAACCTCATTGCTGCAGCGGGCGTGGAGGCCAAGTCATTGAGTGAGAAGACAGGGATAGATAACTTCTTGAGTGAAGGGATCAAGGGCTATGGTGAAAAGGCAGGAGAATGGGGTAGGGAAACATACCAGCCATGATCTAATGGTGGACCTGACTTAATGGACTCAATGGACTAATTCTGCTCCTGTATCTTATGTTATTCATCTGGACGTTGCCTTGGCTGGAGCATTTTATGAAGAGAGGCTGGATAAGCTCAGGTTGTTTAATTTAGAGAGAGAGACACACACAGTGGAAGGGAGGCTAGCAGAGATGTCACAAGTTGTGAGGGGCGTGGAATGGCTGGATAGAAAGCAGCTGTTCTCCTCAGTTGAAGGGTCAATAACAAGGAGACAGACTTCTCCAATGGAAGGCAGACGGTTTAGAGGGAATCTGAGGAAAGATGTTTTCACCCAGAGGATGGTGGGTGCCTGGAAAGCACTGCCTGGGAGGGTAGCTCAGGTGGGTAACCTCACAACCCTCACAAACTTGGATGAGCATGAAGTGTCATAACATTCGAGGCTAAGGGTCCAGTGTGTGAAAGTGGGCCGAGTGCAGATGGTAGTGTATTTTAGAAGGTACACTACTCAAAGGGTCACTTCTGTATGAATGATTCTATATTTATCTGGTATTATAGCATCTCCCACTTACCGTCAAGAGGAATTTTCCATACACTAGAGCGATCACAACCTCATCTGATCCACAAAGCAGCATTGTGAGGGAAAATCTTCATATTCACATGGTTTAGTTAAAGGGCTGATATGTTTAGTTGTGCTGATGTGATCCTCTTAAAATCCCAATTGTTTCAAGGTGCAGTCCCCATCATCTCTAAAGTCTAGTCATTTCAGAAATTGCCCTGACTATCGGGGTCAATCAATTGATCTATATGGACTTCAGTAAGGTGTTCGACCAGGTTCCCCATGGGAGACTGGTTAAGGTTAGATCTCATGGAATACAGGGAGAACTAGCCATCTGGATACAGAACTGTCTCAAAGGTAGAAGACAGAGGGGGGTGGTGGAGGGTTGTTTTTCAGACTGGAGGCCTGTGACCAGTGGAGTGCCACAAGGATCGGTGCTGGATCCTCTACTTTTCATCATGTACATAAATGATTTGGATGTGAGCATAGGAGGTACAGTTAGTAAGTTTGCAGATGACACCAAAATTGGAGGTGTAGTGGACAGCGAAGAGGGTTACCTCAGATTACAACAGGATCTTGACCAGTTGGAATATTGCATGCAATTCCAGTCTCTTTCCTATCGGAAAGATGTTGTGAAACTTGAAAGGATCCAGAAAAGATTTCCAAGGATGTTGCCAGGGTTGGAGGATTTGAGCTATAGAGAGAGGTTGAATAGGCTGGGGCTGTTTTCCCTGGAGTGTCGGAGGTTGAGGGGTGACCTTATAGAGGTTTATAAAATCATGAGGGGCATGGATAGGATAAATAGGCAAAGTCTTTTCCCTGGGGTGGGGAATCCAGAACGAGAGGTCATAGGTTTTGGGTGAGAGGGGAAATATAAAAAAAAACCTAAGGGGCAACCTTTTCATGCAGTGGGTGGTGAGTGAATGGAATGAGCTGCCAGAGGAAGTGGTGGAAGCTGGTACAATTACAACATTTAAAAGGCATCTGGATGGGTATATGAATAGGAAGGGTTTGAAGGGATATGGGCTGGGTGCTGACAAGTGGGACTAGATTGGGTTGGGATATCTGGTCGGAA
The DNA here is from genome assembly GCF_004010195.1 of Chiloscyllium plagiosum. Classification (NCBI taxonomy): domain Eukaryota; kingdom Metazoa; phylum Chordata; class Chondrichthyes; order Orectolobiformes; family Hemiscylliidae; genus Chiloscyllium; species Chiloscyllium plagiosum. The sequence goes on along the minus strand of NC_057744.1, from coordinate 1,320,052 downwards.
TGGACGGGTTGGACCAAAGGGTCTGTTCCATGCTGTACAACTCTATGACTCTTATTACAAAGGCCCCATTTGAAAGGTATTAAACACGCTGTGTTTCAGGAAATTCATTGGCTTTATCCTATCCCCAGAAAGTTAAACAGTTCTCTGCTTGTTTCAGGCAGAGATGGTCTTGGATGAGTTTCAATCAGCTGTTCACACTCAAAGTGTTATGACATAAGGTGATAAGATTCGGGATGGAACTGTGAACAGGTAGGAGAGGCCGCTTGATGAATAGATTACATGTTTATTTTAAATAAATACTTGTCTAAGGTACAAACAGCTGGCTCAGGCAGCTTAAAATTCAAATTTGGCTGAAATCAGCAGACTCTTTTCAATGGGTAAGTATAGGACAAGGGTAATCACTGCACTGCACGTCATATGTCAAACACGATCAACAGGAATTTTGTGTTGAAACGTATGGTAATGAAGATTATTAATTTAATTTCCCCAATGTCACTGGTTGTCTATCCTTGGTCTGAGTTGTGACAGAAGTGGGTGGTTCTATTGCAACCACTCTGACCCTGAAATTGTTTCTCCTTCAGTGGTCACTGAACTTCTACTGACTAACTTCAATAAACCAGTACAGATTAGTCAACATGGACACCCCGGATATACTGAGGCATCAATCTCCAAGCTGAGGTGGATGGAGGTGGTGTGTAACCCAGACCCAGGCTGACATTATAACCCTGACTAGTTAATGGTGGTTGGGGTTACCGCAGTGATGATGTGACATTGACTGAAAGGATCAGTGAGCTGTCGGATCCCCAGGGGGGGCGATGAGCTGCAGCCTGCCCTTGCTTATCCCATGTATAATTAAATGGGGACACGTGAGAGTTACAGTTTTCTTAAGCTTCAGTCTGTTCAAATATCATCCGCAGCAGGGGCTGTTCTGACTGTAAGCCTTCAATAAAATATCATCCTGTGAGCCCTTACTCCTACAGAAGTGTTTGGTAAACACGTTCCTGTTTCCACGGAGATTTGCTTGCAAAATTATTGCTCACAGATTGTCAGTAAATGCAATTTATTCTCCTATCTTTCACTGCTTTCTCTACTTCTGTCTCTCCCGTTTCCTCAATCTACCCTTCCCCCATCTTTCGTCCTTTTATCTTGGTTTCTCCCTTCTATCCATCTCCCCCTTTTATCTTTTCCCTGCAATGCTCTCCCTTGATTTCCCACTTCTGTCTTTGCCACCCCGTCCCTTTCTGTCTCTGTGAATCTGTCCGTTTCCTCACACACATGGGCAGCTCGCCATTTGAAGAAACCCAAGGTTATCGATCAAGATTGTCAATAGCTGATCAGACCAGCTCGTTCACACACTACTGTGAACTCAGTTCTGTGATGTATGGTGAGCTGTAACTATTTGAGACAGTGCCAGCTCTTTGTGTTCTGGCCCTAGATCAGTATACAACTGATGGATTGATTGATTGACTGAATGGAGCATAATCACTAGGCAGAGGGAAGTGATGAAGCTGGGGTTCCTCCTCTTCCCAGTTGTTCCTCCCATCTACTATAAAAGGTGTTGCCTCGTTGCGGAAGTCTGTATTGGCACAACCCTCAGTCAGCTATTAACAGGCTGCCTGAATGTGGAGCCTGTGGCTTTGTGTGTTTATAGCCGAGGCTTCAAAGGAGCACTCCAGTTTTGTACAGACACCTTTCAGATACAACTGAGACACTAAGCTGGGGACTGTTTACCTTTGAAAGTGAATGAAAAGATTACACATCTGCTGTTGGAATCAGAGCAAGGAATCCCTGGACAACATCCTGGATGAGATTTATCCCTCACCCAAACACTGGTAAAAAATTGACTAGTTGCTCATCATCACATTGCTATTTGTGGGAGCTTCGTAGAGTCCCTACAGTGAGGAAGCCCATCACGTTCACACCAGCCATCTGAATAGCATCCCACTCAATCCCTGTAACCCTGCATTTCTCATGGCTAATCCATCTAACCTGCACATCCTTGAATTGTGGGAGGAAACCAGAGCACCCGGAGCAAACCCCCCACACAGACACGGGTTGAACATGCAAAATCCACACGGACAGTTGACTGAGGCTGGAATCAAACCCAGGTCCCCGGTGCTGTGAGGCAGCAGGGCTAACTACTGAGCCACCGTGCAGTGCATAACTTAGTTGTTGCATTTTTTGCAATACAACAGTGTCCACATTTTGAAAGATGCTGTGAAACTCTTTGCGCATCCTCTGGTCGTGAAGAACAGCTTTAAAAAGATGGTTATTTTTCAGTTGTACCACTGGTGATCCCTTTTAATCTTAAGGTTAGATGTTAGCCATTGCATTTGGAAGAAGGCATTAATGACATGCGTTTATGATTTGGGGTTTTGAGCCATGCTTTGTGAAGGACAGGCCCCTCAATCACAGGTTTTCATCACTGTCCATCTGCTGACATTACTCCTCTGGTCATGGGGAGGTCACTGTCACTGACAGAAGACTTTGCAGATTGTTCTCAATCTCCAATGAATCAGATTATATGGTTCCTTGTCTTCCCTTCCCCCATTCTGCCTTGTGCGAAATTATATCGAGAAAAGGACAGTGGTGCAGGAATGGTGCTCACACTGACAGACCTTACAATTGCTTTGCCTTTAAGTACTGTTAAACCCACACCACCCCCCACACACATATTTAAGTTTACTGCTGCATAGTATTTGGAAATAGGTCTAAGTTGCAGCAGCACAAGTCAGACATTGTAAAGCTGAATACACAACAGTGGCACTAACTTGGTTTTATCATATAAGTTTCACTTTATTTGCAAAACGCCTGTCATTTCTTTAGCTTCCTGTCATCAGGCCTTCTCAAAGTGCTGTGTCAATTTACAAGTGGCTCCAGCACTAACACTCTCGCCCGTGTGTCCGATGTGTCGGGATCAAATCCGACTCGATCTTTGAGCTCGCAAGTCTAGGCTGATGCTGCCAGTGTGGTTCTGAGTGCTGCTGTATGGGAGTTGGCACAGTAACCCAGGGTCCTGGCTATCCCCTCAGCTTGGTGTGAAAGATCCCAGAGCACTGTTGACAGTAGAGTAACAGCTGTGCATGGTGTCCTGGTCCATATTTATTCTCGAACCAATGTCACCAAAATGGATTACACTTTAATGTTTGTGGGAGCTTACTGAAACTGGTTGTGGTTTGGAGATGCCGGTGTTGGACTGGGGTGTACAAAGTTAAAAGTCAGGTGGTTGTCACCTGATGAAGGAGCAGCGCTCAGAAAGCTAGTGCTTCCAATTAAACCTGTTGGACTATAACCTGGTGTTGTGTGATTTTTAACTTTGAAGTTGGTTGCTGTGTTCTCCACATTATTAAAGTGATTCAGTCATTGCAACATGCCTGGGGCGGTGGGGGGGGTGGGGGGGAGAGTCCTGTGATCATGAAAGGTGCTATATCAATGCAAGTGTTTTTCTTTTTACTTAATAATGTGAAGTTAGTGGTATAATGTAGGAAATATGTAATTTAATTTCTGCACAGCGGGGTCCTGTGCTCAATCTTGTGATAATAAAGAGATGATCTGTTTCAGTAACGTTCATTCAGTCCATAAACATATCTTCAAGTAAATACCATTCTCATGGTCAGTCCAATCTGATTTCTCATTCACTGCCCAGTGTGTGGGCAATTTAGGTGTCAGTCCATAATGGGAGCTCACAGCTTGTGAAGATCTGCATTAAATTCTGTTTTTGCATTTGTTTGATGGAAGGCATGGGGAACAATTGGAAATAATCTGTTTTCAACATTCAAAGGTTTGAGAAATACGTAAACACAAGGCTAATGTTTTTCAAGGTGAACGGTGTGAACCGTAGGGATGATGTATTACATTGGGGTTCCTGTCACTCAAACATTTACAGAGTTGCTTTTCAGACTGGAGGCCTGTGACCAGTGGCGTGCCACAAGGATCGGTGCTGGGTCCACTGCCTTTCCTCATTTATATAAATGATTTGGATGTGAACATAGGAGGTATTGAATTGAATTGAATTTATTGTCACGTGTACCGAGACACAGTGAAAAGCTTTGTCTTGCGAGCAATATAGTTAGTAGGTTCGCAGATAACACCAAAATTGGAGATGTAGTGGACAGTGAAGAGGATTACCTCAGATTACAACAGGATCTTGATCAGATGGGCCAATGGGCTGAGTGTTATGAAGCTGTAAGGGGTACTGTATCTTTAAGAAATTTAAAAGCAGAATGACCTGAAACAGCACCAAGCGTTCTGAACAAGGTAACATTGTAACATTTGGTCAAACAGCTAGATTAACTGGGTTGCCTGGAAACAAAAAAAACAAATTTGAATTCGGCCAATCAGTTTAAATTATACCCCAAAATACCAACCTCCAATCAAGTTTTAATTTAGTTTTGACAATATTAAAACCAATGGCACAATCCGATGCTGAGGGTATAAGACCAGAAAAAAATTGAACAGTTGAGGGAGAACTGCCAAGCCAGACTGCCCAGAGAATAGCTCTCTTAAAGGTATTTTTATTGATCAGTGACCTATGAAACAGAAACCCTAAGAAGAAGAAAAGAAGACAGAGGAAGATATAAAGAGACGATTTGACAGCTGTCTGGTTTTGAAATTTGAAATTTTTGGTAAATCTTAATTGGGGATTTTATCGGGACAGTATTATAGAAGGGGAAGGAGGAGATAGGTTAGAGAAAGGAGTTGTACATAGTCATTACTTAATTATTCTCTGTTAGACTTTAAAAAATAAAGTTGTTAATTTTTACTTTAAATACAGACTTTTGGGAATAGTTCCTTGCCTCTCAACTTTTTACAGATTACCACACGGGATAAATCTTTTCTGTGTTGCTGGTTTAAAGTAGTAGAGGGGGATTTACCCTGTGTTGTATGCCTGAAGCATAATTTAAACTGATGGGCCAAATTTGTATTTGTTTTTTTTTGTATCCAGGCAACCCAGTTAATCTAGATGTTTGACCAAATGTAACATTGTTACCTTGTTCAGAACACTTGGTGCTGTGTCAGGTCATTCTACTTTTAACTCTCTTAAAGGTAAAGTACTCCTTACAGCTTCATAACAGGAGTGGCTGAGGGAGTTTAATTTAGATAAATGCGAGGTGCTGCATTTTGGGAAAGCCAATCTTAGCAGGACTTATACACTTAATGGTAAGGTCCTCGGGAGTGTTGCTGAACAAAGAGACCTTGGAGTGCAGGTTCGTTGTTCCTTGAAAGTGGAATCCCAGGCAGATAGGATAGTGAAGAAGGCGTTTGGTATGCTTTCCTTTATTGGTCAGAATATTGAGCACAGGAGTTGGGAGGTCATGTTGTGGCTGTACAGGACATTGGTTAGGCCACTGTTGGAATATTGCATGCAATTCTGGTCTCCTTCCTATCGGAAAGATGTTGTGAAAC
>NC_057744.1:1308660-1314535 GCF_004010195.1 Chiloscyllium plagiosum | reverse complement strand
GTGGTGGAGGCTGGTACAATTACAACATTTAAAAGGCATTTGGATGGGTATATGAATAGGAAGGGTTTGGAGGGATATGGGCCGGGTGCTGGCAGGTGGGACTAGATTGGGATGGGATATCTGGTCAGCATGGACAAGTTGGACTGAAGGGTTTGTTTCTGTGCTATATATCTCTATGACTCAATTTACAGTAATGTTCAGTGTGTCGCACAGTTAGAAAAGTAATTCCAAGTGCCTTTTGTAATATCTTCAGTAGGAAGTCTCACTAATGAGGTGGGTTGAGCTTTGAGCTCAGACTGCAGACATCAATAATATTCTAGTCCTGTTAAAGAGTTAGGCTGTGACATTACCATTTCAAAGTTAAAGACATTTGTTCATAATTTTGTGTTCTCAACGAATCTAAGATCAGTGTGATGATGGGAGCTTTGAATACAATTGTCTTTGTTAAGTCCGCCATAGCTTAGAACACTGCATATTCTTATTTGGTATTTTACGCCTCACTGCATCTAACTGATTCCATTGCAGCCTCTGCATAAAGCCCAGAGGAAGAGAGATCTGAGCACTCAGGATTATAACAAAACAGTAAATCCGAGAAATGGGTTTAAACCACACGCCCTCAGGTTGGGAGAGCAGGCTTCCTTGTATTTTCAATACCCATTGCTTTCACACGCACATCACAGTATTACCGAATTATTACACTGCAGCAGCAGACCATTCCGATTATCATGCCTGCACCAGCTCTTCAACTGAGCATCATTACCCAGTTCCAATCTCCTGCGCTATTCTCATACCTCCACTATCCAAATAATTATCCAGTATCCCTCTTGAATGTCTGAACTGAAGCTGCCTCCCCCATATCTCCAGGCAGTGAATTCCATACTCTGACTGCTCGCTGGATGAAAACATTATTCCTCACATCACCCTCTCTTCATCTTCGCTTTAAATCCCTATCCTCTCATTTCTTGTTTCTTTTAAGAGCAGGAACAGTTTCTCCCTATCCACTCTATCTAGCACAACTCATGATTTTGAAAACCTTGATCAAATCTCCTCTCAGCCTTCCTCTCTCCGAGGAGAACAGTCCCAACTTCTTCAATCTGTCCTCATCGCTGACGTTTCCCATTGCTGGGTTCGAAAGCAGGGTCACTGGATCAAAAATGTTGACTCTGCTTTCTCTCCACAGATGCTGCCAGACCTGCTGAGTCTTTCCAGCAATTTCTGTTCTTGTTTCTGATTTCCAGCATTCACAGTTTCTTTCAGTTATTTTTCTCATTGCTGGAATCATTCCTGTAAATCACTTCTGTACTCTCTCCAACACGTTGACAATTAACAACAACAATGCCAAAAAAGACCTGCGTTTATATAAAAGGTAAGGTTGCCGCTGTTCTCTCATTAGAGAGAGAGAGAGATGAGTGGTGGTGATTTAACCTGAAGGCCACGTACTTCAGCTGAGGGGAGTGGTTGAGGAGGAGGGACCTCAGCCAGGAAAGGAATTGAGCCCATGCAGCAGGGAACCAACAAGTGGGAGAGACATGGCAGACATCATCGTTCCCAATCTGTCAGCTGCAGATACAGCCATCAAAAGACAGTATTGGTAAGAGAGACCACTGTGCAGTCCTTATGTAGTCAAAGTCCCATTTTCACATTATTTACTCCACTCTATCGTTACCATCATACCAAGGACTTAGTCCTGGTTCAGTAGAGAGCGCAAGAGAATATCCAGGACCAGCACCAGGCATAACATCAAAATGGGGACTAACTGCAAACAGCATAAGCAACAAGTGATAGACAGAGCTAAGCAATCCCACAACCAGTGAATCAGATCTAAGCTCTGCAATCCTTCCACATCCAGTCGTGAATGGTGGTGGACAATTAAACAAGTCCCGAGAGGAGGAGGCTCCCCACATATCCCCATCCTCAATGATGGAAGAGCCCAGCACATTAGGGCAAAAGATAAGGCTGAAGCTTTCACAGCAATCTTCAGCCAGACGTGCCAAATGGAAGATTCTTCTCAGTCTCCTGCAGTGGTCCCCAGCCTCACAGATACCAGGCTTCAGCCATTCCGATTCACTCCCTACGATATCCAGAATCAATTGGAGGCACTGGATACTGCAAAGACTACAGGCCCTGAGAACATTCCGGCAATAGTACTGCTCCAGAATTTGCCGCTCCCCTAGCCAAGCTGTTACAGTCCAGTTACAGCACTGACATTTACCCAGTAATGTGGAAAATTGCCCAGGTATGTCCTGTACATAAAAAACCAGGACAAATCCATCCTGGCCAATTATCGCCCATCAGCCTACCCTCGATCATCAATAAAGTGATGGAAGGGGTCAGTAACAGTGCTACCAAGCAGCACCTGCTCAGCAATAACCTGCTCAGTGACACCCAGTTCGGGTTCCCCCAGGGCCACTCCGCTCCTGACCTCATTACAGCCTTGGTTCAAACATGGACAAAAGAGCTGGATTCCAGAGGGGAGGGGAGAGGGACAGCCCTTGACATCAAGGATGGATTCGACCGAGTGGGGCATCAAGGAACCCGGGCAAAACTGGAATCAATGGGTATTGGGGGCAAACTCCGAGAATGTTTCTGCTCTAAAACCTGAGCTCACATTTTGACAACTTTGAGAAATTGTCCCATAACATTCGAAAACAATCAATAGCAATTTGCATAAACATTCCACAACATTCTTTTTAAAAAGAGACATGTTTCCCTATCTACCAATGTTAATGGATCGTTTTTTAAATTACAGAATCCAGATCCGCACATTTGTCAAAACTAATCAATTCTTCCTTGGGCATGAGCTTATCAGTGTATCAGGTTTCATTGAAATCTGTCTGTTGGTTTTTGAAATAGTTTGCTTGCTTCTACTGACTATAAAAGATTAATATGTTATTTCCACCCACCTTCAGCACTGGAGGGAAAGATGGGAAAATCTAAAGGAAAATAACAAATAAAAGGGAACCAGCAAACTTCCTTCAGGTCTGTTTTAAAAGGTTTTCTTTTGCTCTCTTGGATTCTCACCAATGTAAAGGAGGAAGCAGCTTTTGGAATATAACAAAAACATGAAAAAGGTGTGAAATTTATAAAACAAATGTGATTATTTTGTAACATAGCGAGTTTTGAGAAGATTTATAGCTCAGGTTGAGGTTTTGGATGTAGGTTTGCTGGCTAAGCTGAAAGGTTCATTTCCAGACGTTTCGTTACCTTACTAGGTAACATCTTCAGTGGGCCTCAGGCGAAGCAATGCTGAAAATTCCTGCTTTCTATTTATATGTTTGGGTTTCTTTGGGTTGGTGATGTTATTTCCTGTGGTGATGTTATTTCCTGTTCCTTTTCTCAGGAGGTGGTAAATGGGGTCTAACTCGATGTGTTTGTTGATAGAGTTCTGGTTGGAGTGCCATGCTTCTAGGAATTCTCGTGAGTGTCTCTGTTCGGCTCTCATCCCAGTCCCAGTCGAAGTGGTGTCCTTCCTTATCTGTATGTGAGGATATTAATGAGAGTGGGTCATGTCTTTTTGTGGCTAGTTGGTGTTCATGTATCCTGGTGGCTACTTTCCTGCTTGTTTGTCCAATGTAGTGTTTGTTACAGTCCTTGCACGGTATTTTGTAAATTACATTAGTTTTGGTCATTGTCTGTATAGGGTCTTTCAAGTTCATTAACTGCTGTTTTAGTGTGTTGGTGTATGTATGTTTTATGTATTTCTGTTTTCTGTTGGAAGTGTGTGGTATCTGAATTTTTGTAAGTGGAAATCTTTAGTGAAATTCTGAATATTCTTACCCAGGATAAGAAAATAAAATGTAACTGTGTTGAAGGTGAGACGGGGAAAGGTTAAGGGAGATGTGTAAGGGATGGTTTTCAGGCAGAGAGTGGTAGGAGCCTAGAACGCACTGCGAGAAGAGATGGTGGAAGCAGGCAGGTTGATGGCATTTAAGAGGCATCTGGATGGTTATATAATAGAGGGAGGACAGAGGGATACGGACCGAATAAGGGCAGAAGGTTTGTTTTATAATTTAGTTAGGGCATGACTGACTGACTGGTACGAGATGTCATAGTTTAAAGATATTAGGAGGAAGGTATAAAGGAGACATCAGAGGTAGGTTCTTTACACAGAGAGTTATGAATGCATGGAATGTGTTGCCAGCGGTGGTGGTGGAAGCAGAGTCATTGGGGACATTTAAGCAACTGCTGGACATGTACATGGATAGCAGTGAGTGAGGAGTGTGTAGGTTAAATTTTTATATTTTATATTAGGATTAAACTTTGGCACAACATCATGGGCCAAAGGGCCTGTTCTGTAAACTTTGGCACAACATCATGGGCCAAAGGGCCTGTTCTGTGCTGTACCTTTCTATGTTCTATGATGACCAGCACAGGCTTGGAGGGCCGAAGGGCCTGTTCCTGTGCTGTACTCCTCTTTGTTCTCTTTGAATCTTGTCAATATTCTGAGGCCCTCAATATTAAAACCTAATCTGACCACATTAGTTTTATAGCTTTGTTCCTGTGGATGCTGTGATTTCTGTGTCCATAGTGTGAAAGGAGAGGAAATGACAGACTCTAAGACAGAATAACGGGGAACCCCTCTGTGTCTCTGTGCCACAGAAAATAATTCAATATGGAAATTTTGGAATGTTGGAGGTGTGCACTCATTCTCAATGTTATTTGTACATAGGATATGGGGCTTGCTGGCTGGATCAGCATTTATTGCCTGGCCCTAGTTGCACTTGAGAAGGTGGGGGTGAGCTGCCTTCTTGAACCACTGAACTCCACAGGTTCACAGCTCTCTGAGTGAAGTGATTCTTCCTCATCACAGTCCTGAATGGCGTATTCTTAGACATCTTCTTAACTTGTGGCCAGTTAAGCTGGTGAGTTGCTAATGTATAATAAAAATCCATTTCGGATGTGGACATCGTCTGTGCATCTCTCACGCGAGAAAGGAATTTTCTTCCATTTTATTGTCAAAGATCTTAATCCAAGAAAATCTGCCACAAATGCCAAACACAGCATACACAGAAATCTGTCTGAAGCCCACTAAAACGCTAAACAACTTCCCTAATGACAAACTCTCTGAACTGCAAGCTCTGAGATTTCTGATAAGGTTGAGACGTATAAAAATAAAATCCAAATCTTGCTGCAAATGTTATCATGTTCAAAGACACGAGTCAAGTCATAGAGTCATACAGCATGGAAACAGACCCTTTGGTCCAACTCATCATGCCAACCAGCCTTCCCAAACTAATCTAGTCCCATTTGCCTGCATTTGGCCCATCTCCCTCTAAACCTTTCCTATTCATGTACTTATCCAAATGTTTTTTAAATGTTAAAAATCACACAACACCAGGTTATAGTCCAACAGGTTTAATTTGAAGCACTAGCTTTTGGAGTGTCGTTGTAACTGTACCTGCACGTACGACTTCCTCTGACAGTTCATCCCAAATACAAAACACCCTCTATGTGAAAAAGTTGCCCCTCAGCTCCTTTTTAAATTTTTCTCCTCTTACCTTAAAAACATGCCCCTAGTTTTGGACTCTCCTACCCTGGGGAAAATACCTTTGCTATTCATCTTATCCGTGCCCCTCATGATTCTATAAACCACTATAAGGTCACCCCTTAAACTCTGACATTCCAGGGAAAAAAGGTCCAGCTTCTCCCAGTAAGTCAAACCTTCCAGTCCCGGTAATATAGAGTCATAGAGATGTACAGCACGGAAACAGACCCTTCGGTCCAACCCGTCCATGCCGACCAGATATCCCAACCCAATCTAGTCCCACCTGCCAGCACCCGGCCCATATCCCTCCAAACCCTTCCTATTCATATACCCATCCAAATGACTTTTAAATGTTGCGATTGTACCAGCCTCCACCACTTTCTCTGGCAG
>NC_057744.1:1282474-1308151 GCF_004010195.1 Chiloscyllium plagiosum | reverse complement strand
TAGTGGACCCAGCACCGATCCTTGTGGCACTCCACTGGTCACAGGCCTCCAGTCTGAAAATCAACCCTCCACCACCACCCTCTGTTATTCAACATAAATGTACAGCACAGAGACAGATCCTTCAGTCCAACTCATCCATGTTGACCAGCTATCCTAAATTAATTTAGTCCCTTTTGCCAGCATTTGGCCCATATGCCTCTAAACCCTTCCTATTGATATACCATCCAGGTGCCTTTTAAATGTTGTAATTGTACTAGCCTCCTCTGGCAGTTCATTCCTTACACACACACCACCCTCTACATGAAAAAGTTGCTCCTTACATCCCTTTCACATCTTTCCTCTTAAACCTATGCTCTTTAATTTTGGACTCCCCTACTCCAAGGAAAAGACGGTGGCTGTTCACCCTATCCATGCCCCTCAAGATTTTACAAACCTCTATAAGGCCACCCCTCAGCCTTCAACACTCCAAGAAAAATAGCTTCTTCTTATAGCTCAAACCCTCCAAACCTGACAATGTTCTTATAAATCTTTTCTGAGCCCTTTCAAGTTCTTTGTGAATCCTTTTTAGAACCCTCTCTAATTTAATAATATCCTGCCTCTAGCACTAGGAGAAAGTGAGGACTTCAGATGCTCCTGCTCCTCGGTGCTGCCTGACCGGCTGTGCTTTTCCAGCGCCACACTTTTCGCTCCTTCCTAGAGCACAGCAACCTATACTTCACTTTAAAACATTTAAGCTCAAGGAAGCTTGGGTTGGGATATCTGGTCGGCATGGATGAGTTGGACCGAACAGTCTGTTTCCGGGCTGTACATCTCTATGACACAATGACTCTAAGTCTCAATTTTCATCATTTAAATTTTAGAGCTGCTTTGAAATTGTCTTCCCCTCACTTGAGAAAAGCAGGTATTGTTTTCTGGCTCCTTAGATCGAATCCTGTGAGGTGCCTGATTTTTCTGCTGCTTCTTCCTGACACAACTCCAGCCACTGGCTGTCTACTGTTTCTCACTCCTCTACTCAGAGAACCCAGGCTTCATTTAGCGTACATCTGTTCGAAGACACCATGCTGTGCTTTGCTGAGCTGCTGTGTGTTTAATCTGGACTCTGGTTATTTGGCAGCCTGCAGGTTACAGCTGGCAGGGACAGATGTGATGGCCCCACTCCCTTTGTGTGTGTTGCACTGGGAAGACAGTGGCTCTTCATACAGTAAACCCAGGGTGTGGTCATACTGAGTGTCTGCCTCCAGTTCAATTCATCAAGAGCATTTCACAATCAGTTTTAACAAGCATTTCCTGCCCTGCATTATTAATAAATTGGTACTCTCATTTTATCATGAAATAAATTGTATGCTTTTACATGTATTTAATGAACTAACTCAGTTTAAGCTGCTTAGAACGATAAAAGGATTTGATGGGAGAGATAGAGAGAAATGATTACCTCTAGCAGTGGGATTAAGATCAAAGGGACATAATCTTAAAATTAGAACTAAAAGTAAAACTTGCTGCAAATATTCAGCAGATGTGTTTAGAGAGCGAGGGAAAAACTGAATTGATCTTTGAGGTTTGTGACCCTGTATCAGAAAGATGTGCTGTGTTTGCTTTTGTTTTTAAACCTAAGAATTAGAGTCAGATAGCTCAGAGGAGATGTCAAAAAATGCATCTTCACTCAAGGCACGGTGAAAAATCAGGAATGCTGTCCTCAAAACGTTGTTGAGGCACTTGAAGATTTAAGAACCTGATGTTGATAAGATTTTTGTTGGGTTTCAGAGGTTTTTGAATCAAGGCAGTTAAATGGAGTTAAAATGCACAGCAGTCGTGATCAAATTCAACGGCTGAACACGTCCAGAGGGTGAATGGGTTCCATTGGTTCCAAGTGAGTTATTGTCACGTCAGATTTCTCAAGCATTGATGCCACTTGTTGGCATGTTTGGAGATTTGAGTCTTGTTGATAATGTGTATCTCATGTAGCCATAACGATGTTTCTGTCATGGTGACTGGGTTTGAATGCGAGTTTGGGGCGTTTACTGACAGCAATCAATCCTGTGTTATGAGAACAGTGAAATTAATTGGGAATCTCTTGCAATGTTCCTATTTGTTTTGTGTTCCCGTTAAGCAAGAGGACTGTTGCCGTTAGACAGCCACTTCCCGCATCATTCCATTAACTCTTTGTGGTTTAGAGTCTATTTTATGGTTACCACTTCTGAAGTGAAAACACGTTATAGCAAAGTCACATGACTGCTAAGTCACAGGTGATCAGTGTAATCACACAGTTCTCCAAACCTTCCCTTTTTCAGACAAAGAAATAACAAAAAAACATTCCATGCACTATCATTTGCAGCCACAAGTTACCCAGTTCACATGGTCGACATGAATTTTGTACACTGGTGACAATTTTCTGGTTATTCATTGTCAGTCCCATCTTTGTCAGTCTCTGCATATACATTCCATCCATAACCTCGAAGATCCTCAATTAGACTCATAGAGTCATAGAGATGTACAGTGTGGAAACTGACTCTTCAGTCCAACTCATCCATGCTGACCAGATATCCTAACCTTATCTATTCCCATTTCCCAACCTATATCCCTCTAAACCCATCCTATTCACATACCCATCCAGATGCCTTTTAAAAGTTGTAATTGTACCAGCCTCCACCACTTCCTCTGGCAGCTCATTCCATACACGCACCACCCTCTATGTGAAAACGTTGCCCCTTAGGTCCCTATTAAATCTTTCCACTCTCACCCTGAACCTATGCCCTCTCGTGCTGGACTCCCCCACCCCAGGGAAAAGACCTTGCCTCTTTACCCTACCTATGCCCCTCATGATTTTCTTCTGATAATATGTGACAAAGTTTGTGTAGGCATTTCATTTGGGATCCACTCATTTCCAGGGTAATGTTGCTTCTCTGATGAGTGTTGTTCTCCTGATGAGTGCTTGAACAGCGCAGGACGTTTACCTTTTAGATTCACTGACTCTGCTGGGTTGATAACTTCCAGTGTGTCAAGCTGTAGTTGCTCACTTTTTCAAGTGACAGCTGTTTCCTGACTGTGTGCACATCCTTCGCTGTGAATATGTAGCAGTTCACACTCTGATGACAGGTTTGGCAATAACTTTTCTATCTGGTTCACAAATCCAACAGATCTTTCACTTTCTCATCTTTTCGTCGCTGTGTCTCTTAGCTCACCAGGATGTGGACAAATTCCTTTCGCTGTCAGTACGTGGTCGTTAACTTCAGGCATCTTCAATTGCACCATTTTTTGTTCAGCTTCATCTGGTGAAAGCTCTCTCGCAGTCACACTAGATTCTGACTGAGCTTTGCAATGCTTTCTTCCTTGTATCTGACATCCGTAGACAGGCAGATCATGCACAAAAGCTTCCACTCCGCAAAGATCACTGACTATCTCATGTTGCCTTCATTGATTCTCTTCTGGAGCAGGGGAGAAGACAGGTGACATTTGCAACTATCTCCTAAAATGGTGTCAAGGATGTAGTGAGAAAGCTGTCACCTTTATTCAGCTTTACTGGCCAGTACCTTCATATTGAGGGGAGTAATAAGCTTTGCCAAAATAAGGCAATTTTTCTACAATGATTGACTTGGAGTCATGAGCTCTTCCTGAAGTTTGTTCAAGATTTTTTTGGATCAATGCAGCTTCCTAGATTTTTCCCTGCTCCCATGCCACTGTCCAGTCTGTGGGTCTTGTGACTTCCTCAATGGTTCCTTTCTTTCATAGTTCCTCGATCTCAACTTTGAGGGTAGACTTGATGACAGCTGAAACTCCCTTCCACAAATACTGTTCTTCGGGTCACCGGACCTGAAATGTTAATTCTGATTTCTCTTCACAGACCTGCTGAGCTTTTCCAGCAATTTCCATTTTTATCAATAAATACTGTGTTGGTCTAACACTTTTATCTGTTTTGAGGTAATATCCGTTAGAGACAAAAAAAACTGCAGATGCTAGAATCCAAGGTAGACAAGCAGGAGGCTGGAAGAACACAGCAGGCCAGGCAGCATCAGGAGGTGGAGAAGTCAATGTTCCCTGTGTAACCCTGCTTCAGAAAGAGTTTCCCAACCTGTAACCATATCGTTAATCTTCTTAGAAAGATTCAGCAGTCAATGGTCTGTTGCTCTGCAAATCTCTCCAAATATGTGTGTGGGGTTAACAGTTTACACTGCTTCAGCTGAGATGAGTGCATTTTGTTTAACATTTACTATCTGAAATTGCGGATGTCCATTCCTTCCATTGCGTTGTGCTGTCAGCCTTTGCTGTTGTCTTGGCGTGAGTATTGTTCCATCACCTCGCCTCTGATTAGCCTTTGAGAGCTTCTTTTTTGAGTCGCAAATGCTGCTGAGTTTCACAGGGGCACAGTGCACCAGAGTCTCTCCAACATTTCACATTCACGTCATGCTCTGTCTTGGCAGTCGTCATTTGAACAGTCGCAAACCATTTATCACCTTTAGACCTGACAATGTCACCTGCTGGATGGTGTGGAGTGATTTGTCAGAATCAGCGTGTTGATCGCCCTCCAGCAGCCACCTTGCAGCAGCTAACTCTGTTCCTTTCCCCTCTCCACATTGATTCAGCTTCTTGTCGATAGAGAACTGCTTTGCCCACGCTGGGAATGCTTTGCTTTCTTTTATTCCTCTGCAACAGTTCAATCCTGTTCTCAGGCATTCGCAAATATTTCTTAATGGAAAGCTTCAAATAGTATCTTCAGAATTCATGCAAGATTTCTGGTTTTTCCGCTCCTCAGTGAGACCCAGGCTGTAACAATGATAACAGAGTTGCTCCCTTTCCTTGTTCAAGCTTCTTACTCAACTCTGTCATTACCTCATAATTTTGCCACAGACTGGAAGAAGTTCCTATTCTGTCCCATGTTGTCTTTCAGTTCCACAGCACTAAAGGCCAACAAACCAGGCATTCTGAGTTATCCAGTGATTTCAAGTTACAGGTTGCTACAAACCCTTCTTTGCTGCTTCCTACAGTAGCTGGGTCTCTTACAGCTCTACAGTTCCCCACAGTCTCAGCTGGTGATGCCTTATTTCATTGCAATGCCTTTTAATGGTTGATACTTCTAAAGTGACAGCAAGTTGCAGCAGAGATCATATGATCATGGTTTGCCACAAGCAGACATCATCGAGATAGATTCCTCTGGACAGAGCCTGTGTTCTCAAACATTGTCAATATTTCTGTTTATCCCAAGAACACTGAGCTCTGTTTACTAACAAACACATCTAGACGTTAATGTTCTGCTGCCACTTGCTATCCCCAGTGGTCAGCATTGTTTTCAGTGCCTTCAGGAGAGCTGATGCCAAGATGTTCATGTCACTAGGCTATTAATCCAGGCAGAAGAAAGTGTGGACGGCAGATGCCAGAGAGTCAAAAAGTGGGGCACTGGAAAGGCACAGCCAGTCAGGCAGCATCTGAGGACAGGAGAGTTGACGTTTCGGGCATAAGCGCTTCATCAGGAAGATGGGGGGGAAGGGGATGCTAAGGGCTGAGAGATAAATGGGAGGAGGCTTCCCACATCCTGGAACAGACCCCCTACTACAGCCACATCTCCTTCAGCACCATCATCTCCCCGCTCCCCACCTTATCCCAGATCCAACCCTCCAATTGACACCGCCCCCATGACCTTCCAACCTGTCCATCTTTCTTCCCACCTATCCAACATCACCCCCCCCACCTCCATCTGCCTACCGCATTCCCAGCTGCCATCCCCCCCAGCCCCAAACCCCTGCCATTTATCTCTCAGCCCCCTTTCCCCCCTCAACATTCCTGATGAAGAGCTGATGCTCGACTCTCCTGCTCCTCAGATGCTGCCTGACCAGCTGTGCTTTTTCAGCACCATACTTTTTAACTATTAACCCAGGCACCCAGGTGATGTTCTGGGTTCAAATCCTGGCGTGTCAGGTAGTGGAATTTGAATTCAATAAAAAACATCTGGAATTAAGAGTCTTATGTTGATCATGAAACGGTTGCTGATTGGCAGGATAACCCAGCTGGTCCACTTTTCCAGAAGGAACGCCTTCCTTACCTGATTAGGTCTTCAGGTGACTCCAGATCCACCACAATGTGATTGGCTCTGAACTGCCATCTGGGTAATTAGGGATGGGCAATAAATGCTGGCCTGGCCACCAATACGCACCACCCTGAATGTATAAAACACAGAGTCAGTGAGACAGTAAGACATAACAACAAAAGCAGGCCATTCAGCCCATCATGTCTGGTGACATGCTTGAGCACAAGAGGAAGCCATTTGGCCCTAGTGTGCCTTTGGGAGTCAATCTAATTGGTCTCACCCTCCGCCTCTCTCCTGCAGTAATTTTTCCCATTCACATATTTATCCAATTTCCTTTTGAAAGATAGTAATGAGTTGGCTCCTGTCATCTTTTCAGGCAGTGCAGCCCAGTAAAAACAAGTTCTGTTGAGTCACTTAGAGTCATAGAGAGCTAAGGCATGGAAACAGACCCTTCGGTCTAACTTGTCCATGCCAACCAGATATACCAACCCAATCTAGTCCCACCTGCCAGCACCCGGCCCATATCCCTCCAAACCCTTCCTATTCATATACCCATCCAAATGCCTCTTAAATGTTGCAATTATACCAGCCTCCACCACTTCCTCTGGCAGCTCATTCCATACACACACCATCCTCTGAGTGAAAAAGTTGCCCCTTAGGTCTCTTTTATATCTTTCCACTCTCACCCTAAACCTATGCCCTCTAGTTCTGGACTCCCCCACCCCTTAGCCTATTTATCCTATCCATGCCCCTCATGATTTTATAAACCTCGATAAGGTCACTCCTCAGCCTCCGATGCTCCAGGGAAAACAGCTCCAGCCTATTCAACCTCTTCCTATAGCTCAAATCCTCCAACCCTGGCAACATCCTTGGAAATCTTTTCTGAACCTTTTCAAGTTTCACAAAATCTTTCCGATAGGAAGGAGACCAGAATTGCACGCAGTATTCCAACAGTGGCCTAACCAATGTCCTGTACAGCCGCAACATGACCTCCCAACTCCTGTACTCAATACTCGTACCAATAAAGGAAAGCATACCAAACGCCTTCTTCACTATCCTGTCTACCTGCTACTCTACTTTCAAGGAGCTATGAACCTGCACTCCAAGGTCTCTTTGTTCAGCAACACTCCCGAGGACGTTATATTGAGTGTATAAGTCCTGTTAAGATTTTCTTTCCCAAAATGCAGCACCTCACATTTATCTAAATTAAACTTCATCTGCCACTTCTCGGCCCATTGGCCCATCTGGTCAAGATCCCGTTGCAATCTGAGATAACCTTCTTCGCTGTCCACTACACCTCCAATGTTGGTGTCATCTGCAAACGTAGTAAATGTACCTCTTATGCTCACATCCAAATCATTTATGTAAATGACAAAAAGTAGAGGGCCCAGCACCGATCCTTGTGACACTCCCCTGGTCATAGACCTCCAGTCTGAAAAACAACCCTCCACCACCACCCTCTGTCTTCTACCTTTGAGCCAGTTCTCTATCCAAATGGCTAGTTCTCCCTGTTTTCCATGAGATCTAACCATGGGGAACCTTGTCGAATGCCTTACTGAAGTCCATATAGTTCACATCTACCACTCTGCCCTCATTTCATAAAACTCAATCAAGTTTATGAGACATGATTTTCCATGCACAAAGCCATGTTGACTATCCCTAATCAGTCCTTGCCTTTCCAAATACATGTACATCCTATCCCTCAGGATTCCCTCCATCAACTTGCCCAACACCAATGTCAGGCTCACTGGTGTATCGTTCCCTGGCTTTTCCTTACCACCCTTCTTAAAGAATGGCACCACATTAGCCAACCTCCAATCTTCCGGCACCTCACCTGTGATACAAATATTTCAGTAAGAGGCTCAGCATCACTTCCCTAGCTTCCCACAGGGTTCTGGGGTACACTACCGATTGCTTTGTCAACTCCCCCTGTCTCCTCTGGTTACTGACCCTCCTGCCAGTTTCTTTTACTTACGCTACCAAAGCCCCATTGTAATATTATCTCCTCTATCGCATTTCCTCTTTAACCTTCTCTGCTTTGCAGAGAACAATGCCACATTCTGACCACATCCATGAAGTAGCAGGTCACCTGCTCCTGCCTTGGTCCATCTCATCCCCACCCAAACAAGGCCCTCCCCAAACTCTGGCACTCAGAATTGAACACACTTTCTCCACTTGAGGTATAACCAGTATTTTGTAAAGCTTTAATATAATTTCTTGCTTTTGCATTTTTATTCCTTTATTTAACACCAAAACTAAGGATCCCATATATTTTTTCAGCAGTTTTTTCCACCTTCCCTCTTCACCCATGGTTTGGCAGAAACATGAATAGTGAAGAATTACTTTGATCATTCTCCTGCTAACAGTGAATGTGTGATTTGTGTCAGAGGTTATCGAACTGAGTTAGCTCTGTGCTCACCAGGCACAATCCACCCACGCGTTTCTTTCATTTCTAAAACAATTAGCAGTTCTCTTGATACCCAGAACCTTCAGTAACTCAGTGCTTGGGTAGTGAAAGGTCATATCTCAACCAGAAAGGTCATTGTGAATTGAAAGTGTTCTCCAGACACTGTATTGTAGAGTCCCGCTCACTGTGACCTTTGCTGTGGATTAGTTGAATTATAGAAGTAATCTGCAGGGTTAGAAACTAAAACGGCATCTGATTTTGTGGTTTTGTTAACTAAAGACCGTGGGCCACATGAAATAGCCAAGAGGCCTACAATCTCTGCTATATCCCAGCTCTGCTGTCCAACAGAAGCCTAGAGTGTGACCCAATCTGCTCACAGTCTAACTGTGTATTGGAACCCAGTCTGCTATAAATTCCCGTGTGGTTATAGAGTCATGGAGATATATGGCACAGAAACAGACCCTTTGGTCCAACTCATCCATGCCAACCAGATATCCTTAATAAATCTAATCCAATTTGCTATCATTAGACCCATATCCCTCTAAATTCTTCCTATTCACATATCCATCCAGATGCCTTTTAAATGTTGTAATTGTACCAGCCTCCACCATGTCCTCTGGCAGTTCATTGAACAGCTGAACTCGCCACTGAACTGCTCCCCCTCACAGGATTCTCCAACCTTGAATGCTGTTTGCAATATAAGTTTATCTAGCACATGATATAGTTCTGTATGCGACTCCAATTGTATAGTGTACTTGATCAGTCAGGGAATCAAGGGACAGGGAAAGGGCCGGAATATGGATGTGAGGAATGTCGGATCAGTCAGGATCCTATTGCATGGTGGAGCAGGCTCAAGGGACCGAATGGCCCCCACCTGTTCCTATTTCTTATGGTCTTAAAACTGTAAGGCTAAAGGCAAACCAATTTTGTCATGTACTCCAGGCCTGTAATACCACCTGATCCATTAATACCACCTGATCCTAATGCCACTTGATCCTGTAATACCACCTGATCCATTAATACCACCTGATCCTGTAATACCACCTGATCCATTAATACCACCTGATCCATTAATACCACCTGATCCTGTAATGCCACCTGATCCTAATACCACCTGATCCTGTAATACCACCTGATCCTGTAATACCACCTGATCCTAATACCACCTGATCCTGTAATGCCACCTGATCCTGTAATACCACCTGATCCTAATGCCACCTGATCCTGTAATACCACCTGATCCAGTAATACCACCTGATCCTGTAATACCACCTGATCCTAATACCACCTGATCCCGTAATACCACCTGATCCTGTAATACCACCTGATCCTGTAATACCACCTGATCCAGTAATACCACCTGATCCTGTAATGCCACCTGATCCTGTAATGCCACCTGATCCTGTAATACCACCTGATCCATTAATACCACCTGATCCTAATACCACCTGATCCAGTAATGCCACCTGATCCTAATGCCACCTGATCCTGTAATACCACCTGATCCTGTAATACCACCTGATCCTGTAATACCACTGAGCCAGTGAAAGAACTTTTCGAAAGTCCTGTGATAAAACATTATCATTACTGCTCTTGTCAGGTGGGTGGAGAAGATCCCAAGGCACTACTTCCAAGGAGACAAAGGAAGTTCTCTGGTGACCCTGATAATATCTATCCCTCAACAAATCTCACCAAATCATTTATAGTTCATGGCCACCTGGAGAGGTTTGCATCATGCACATTAGGAGGAAACATTAGTGACTCTGTTTCCTCCTTTCCAGCCGTTAAGTTCACTTCAAGGGTAGCATTGTTGACAGTAAAGACTGTGGACAGGAAAGGTGTTGCAAAAATGTGATTTGTGGGATCTTTCTGTGCTGCACAGCTGTAACATTGACCTGCAGTGAACAGACGTGGTATTTCCTGGACTGTGTGTTGCTGTGAAACAGACAGAATGGTGTGCAAGGATACCAATTGCTGTTCCTGGGGATTCAAACTGCAGATGGACGCTGGACCACAGCCTAGGGAGATGGAGAACTGACCATCATCGTGGAGGGTCAGTGTTCCTTTCATGGTGAAAGAGTCCCTTTGTCATTCCTCGGTGGAATACGCTGGAGGATGGTTCAGAGTGTACCAGAATCAGGTGTGATGTGATTCAGATTCTGTCGTCACTGAGAGTGGTTTATCTCACTCTGCAGGCTTTCACACAGACTGGAAGGCTGAGTCCAGGCAGTGCCTCAGGCTGACAGAACTCCGTTTGATCCAGAGCTGTGGTTGCATAATAGACTTGATTCTGACATAGGTGCAACCCTGACCAGGATGTCAAATCCCACCCTGGCAGCTAGGGGATTTCAAATTCAATTAATTATATAGATTTGGCATCAAATCTAGTCTCGGTAATGATGACCATGAAGTGACTGGACTCTCATTAGTGGCTTATTCATGTTCTTTGGAGAATAGAACCTCCTGGCCTTAGTCAGCCTGGTCTGTGTGGGATTCTAGAGCCGCACTGTATGACTCAGCTTCTCTCTGAAATAGCCAAGCAAGTCATTTAGCTGTATTCAAAAAGGTGGGCCACCACCATCTCTCAGGAGCAAATATTATGATTTGTCCATCTGACGTGGGTGTTGCTGATTGGCCAGTGTTATTCCCTATCCCTAGTTGTCCCTGAGAAGGCGGCTCTGCAGGTAGGCCCACAATGCTGTTAGGGAGGGAATTAGGGAGGATTTTAACCCAGTGACAGTATTTCCAAGTCAGGATGGTAAGTGGCTTGGAGGGGAACTTGCAGGGGGTGGTGTTCCCATGGATCTGCTGCCCCTTGTCCTTCTCAGTGAAAGTGGTTGTGGGTTGGAAGGTGCTGTCTAAGGATCTTTGGTGAACTTCTGCAGTGTATTTTGTAATGGTGGTGCTGAAGGGGATGGATATTGAAGGTGGTAGATGAGGTGGCAGTCATGCGGGTTGCTTTGACCTGGACCATGTGAAGGTTCTGGAGTGTGGTTAGAAGTGCATCCACCCAGACCAGTGGGGAGTATTCCATCACACTCCTGGCATATCTCACAGGTGGTGCTCAGGCTTTGTGAGATACAAGATGAATTACTTGTTGCAGGATTCTGTCTTGTACCTGGTCTTGCAGCCACTATGTGTATTTGGATGGTCCAGTTCAGTTTCTGGTCAATGGTAAACCCCAGGATGTTGGAGGATTGTTGTGAATTGGTAACGGAAATTGCATTGAACATGAAGAAGAGGTGGTTGGATTCCCTCTTATTTGAGAAAATCATTGCCTAACACTTTCTGCCATTTCTTGTCACGTGGAGTGAATCAAATTGGCTGAAGCCTGGTAGCTGTGATGCTGGGGACCACTGGAGGAGACAGAGATGGATCATCCACTCAGCACGTCTGGCTGAAGATTGCTGCCCTGAAGTGCTGGGCTCCTCCATCATTGAGGACAGGGATATTTGTGGAACCCCCTCCTCCAGTGAGTTGGTTAATTGTCCACCATCATTTCGTGACTGGATGTGGTTGGACTGCAGAGCTTAGATCTGATCCGTTAGTTGTGGGATCACTTAGTTCTGTCTGTCACTTGCTGCTTCTGCTGTTTGGTGTGCAACTAAACCTGTTTGTTGCCGTCACCAGGTTAACCCCCTCATACCTGGTGCTGCTCCTGGCATGTCCTCCTGCACTCTCCATTGAACCAGGGTTGATCCCCTGGCTTGATGGTAATGTTGAGTGGGGGATATACTGAGCCATGAGATTGTACACTGTATTGGAGTACAGTTCTGCTGCTGTTGATGGCTCACAGTGCCTCATTGATGCCCAGCCTTGAGCTGCTAGAACTGTTCAAAGTCTGTCCCATTTGGCACGGTGATAGTGCCACGTTGGAAAGTATTTGCAATGTGAAAGCTGAACTTCATCTCCACAAGGACTATGCGGTGGTCACTCTTACTGATACTGTCACGGACAGATGCATCTGTGACAAGAAGATTGATGAGGACGAGGTCAGTTTGGATATTCTATCTCACTGGTTCCTTCACCACCTGCTGCACAATAAGTGTTGGGTCTTGCCAGTGATGCTCACATGCTGTGAATTAATAAAACAGATTTTCAGGGAAAAAGAATTCAATATCTATTTCGTATACATTGCACCCAATGATTGGAAGGAGAGGGGTGGAGTGGAGTAGGGAAAGATGAAGTGAAAAAGAGGAGGGAATGGGAACGAGGAGAGAAAGCACAGTCTCTGTGCTGAGTGTGTGTTTGCATATTATTCCTTTGAAATACTGGTTCAGTAACAACACTGTGCTCTGAAAAGGCTTTGTTCTCTAAGTAAGTCTACAAAATCGCTTTTAAAGCATCAACATAAAAGAACTGTGTAAAATGAGGAATATTAATAATATCACACATAACAAGAAAGGCTATGCTGGCACGCTGTCACATTACTGGGGGCGGACTCTGATTAACATTTCAAACTGCTGTGGCCTTTAGAAACCCACATTTGCTTGTCTGTTTTCCAAGTCAATTTTGTAAACCTCAGATGAATGACCACTGAGCTCAAGCGCACTTGAGTCAACTTGATTCATGACTGTCACAGAGAGTCTTTGACAAAACCCAGTACAAGGGAAGTTGCTTCAACAGAATCTGTCTCCCTTTCTTCACCAACGCAATGAAGCAAAATAGACCCAACAGATTTGTTCTGAACAATTGCAGTTTCTCTGCAAGTGGCTGTGCCTTGGTCTGAAGCAATAAACTAGCAATGATGCTTTGGTTTCTCTTTGAAGAAAAATGCTTAACGTTACACAGTTAAAAACAGACCCTTGCAGGAAAAGCCCCTATCGATGTCAATAGACACACAAATGTAGCACAAATATTCATATCTGCGTTATCATTAAACAGTAGTCTCCTTGTTTGTTTTTGTGAATGAGGGAATGTTTAGGCAGGGGCTGTCAGAGTCTCTGGTCTGTGACTCAACAACAGCACAATGAAGGGAGGGAGACATCTTTTACCAAAATCCATCCTCTGGACCTGGGGCTGAATTACAACCTCACAAGATGTGCATCTCCTCCAAAATGTTGTTTAGAATCCCAAGGATTTGCGTTTTTTTTAAACTCACTTTTGTTTTATTCACTCACTGAACATGGACATCACTGGCTGGGCCCAGCATTGACTGCCCGTCCCTAGTTGCCCTTGAGAAGGTGGGGGTGAGCCGTCTTTGTGAACCGTTGCAGTCCATGTGCCCATGCCCTTAGGGAGGGAATTCCAGGATTTTGACCCAGTGAGAGCGAAGGAATAGCAATATACTCCCAGGTCAGGATGCTAAATGGCTTGAAGGGAAACTTGCAATGGTGGTGGTGTTCCCATGTACCTGCTGCCCTTGACTTTGTAAATGGAAGTGGCCACGTATTGGGAAAATGCTAAGAAGTTTTGGTGAATTTCTGCAGCGCATTGTGTAGTTGGTATATACTTCTGTTACTGAGTCTCATTGGAGGTGGAGGGATTGGATGGTTGTGGATGCGATGCCCATCACGCAAGCTGCTTTGCCCTGGATGGTGTTGAGTTCCTGAATGTTGTTGGAACCACACCCATCCCAGCAAGTGGGGATTGTTCCTTCACACTCCTGACTTGTGTCTTGTAGATGGTGGCTAGGTTTTGGGGAGTCAGGAGGGGAGTTATTTGCTGCAGGATTCCTAGCCTCTGACCTGCTGTTGTAGCCACTGTGTTTATATGACAAGTCCAGCAGAGTTTCTGGTCAATGGTAACCCCGAGGATGTTCACAGTGGAGGATTCAGCAATGGTAACCATGAAAAACAGAACCTTCTCACTGGGGCTGATCTCACAAACATGTACATTGCCTTAACCTCTGGTCTATTTGCTCATCACGTTGTACCAAGAGCAATTGTTGGCCTCATGTACAGCCACAGTCATGTCTGAATTTGTTGGCCCCCAAGTCTATTTTCGCCACTGAAGTCAGACTTATATCGGAGACTGGGTACATATGTGCAGCATTCTTCAACTGGTTACACTTCAGTATACTGCTCATAAAACAGCAGCTGCATCTCATAGTCTCGATTAGAGTAACTAGTTTCTTGTGTTATTTGAAACTTTCACACCACACTCTAAACCGTGGGAGGCAACTGATGGAAACGCTTAAATTAATGCAGTCTCGCACTGAGACAACCATCCCATTAACTCCGGCTAACGCAGTTCACTTCATAGCCCCTTCTGTTAGTGATGCCTTCTGCCTTCCTTGAAATACCAAGGTAGCAATATATTCCATATTGACTGAGCCTTGCTGCAGCATTGCCCATCAGTACTCTTGTTCGGACTTTGAGATGTGCGAGGGCACCAGGATTTCTGAGCAACATGGGCACATTAATCAGCTCAAGCTGCAGTGCACTCGCCTGGCACTGAAAGCAGTGAGTCACCAAGGACTCAGAGCTTTTCTTTATGCTCCAAGTTATCATGCCGCCTTTGAAAAATGTTATAATTTTCACACTCAAAAACATCTAGCCCTCAGAATTTAAACTGGTGGTTTCTCCAAATCACGTTATAACAGTTTGGGCACAGCCTGAAACTCCCCAGAGTCCCCAGACTTAATTTCCTGTCACAGTGTTCAGTGTCTGTCTCACATCTCAACTAGAGACCAGCAATGATTTGCATTTATATAGCACCTTCAATGTGATCAAACATCCTAGTCTCTTCTTAGGAGCATTATCAAACGCAATTTGACACTTAGGGATAAAAACGACAGATATATGGGAACGCCACCCTCTGCAAGCTCCCCTCCCAGCCAAACACCGCCCTGACTTGGATATACTTTGCTGTTCCTTCACTGTCACTGGGTCAAAATCCTGGAATTCCCTCCCTCGCGGCATTGTGGATCTATCTTGATCCCAAATACTGCGGCGGTTCACAAAGACAGCTCACCACCACCTTCTCAAGGGGTAACTAGGGTCGGGCAATAAACCCTGGACCCAGTCAGCAACGCCCACATCCTCTGAGAGAAAAACTAGAGCAAGGGTTGGACAAAGTTTTTTAAGGAGTTTCTTAAGGAAGAAAGAAAGGTAGAGACATGTGGGGAGAGTGGAATACAGAACTCAGCTACCAAAGGTGTATCAATTAAAATGGGGAATGATCAAAAGACCAGACTGGGGGAATGTAGACAGTTTTCAGGCTGAAGGAGATGGCAGAGGTAAGTGGTATCACCACAGAGGATTTATAAATAAGAACAAAAGGTTTAAAATTGAGACATCTCCTGCCTGGGGACCGATGGAGGTCAGTGAGCAGAGGGTGTGATGGATCCGAGTTAGGATACAGGGAGCAGAATTATGGATTGAATTCGGATTTACAGAGAGTGGAAAGTGGGAGGCTGACCAGGATAATATTGGATTATCACTGTGAAATTCTCCAAATAACTCCCTTCACTAAAATCTTATATTTGTTGTCATTGCAGTTTTGGGATTCTGCGCTGTAGCAAAATGAAGAGGGTAGAACATAGATCTAATGGAATGATGCTTATGCAAAGGACTATAAATTGAAGTCTTAGAAGATTAGGTCTTTTTTCAATATGAGAGTATTTAGCTTGAGGTGTTCAACGTTGTTCCTTTCAATTAAAGACAGTTTTGCATCCAACAGGCAAAACCTGGGCAGTCCCACTTTTAAAATCAGATTTTTGATCAATAGCTGGACTTTCTCCCAATCGCCTTTCCAAAATTCTGCTTTCTCCTGGCACTCAAAAGCACAGAGCAGCTCCAAGAAGTATTTTGGTTCCTTCACCTGGATGTTAAATGCCAAGACTGGGAAGTAGCTGAGAATTCAACTCCTGCCCACGGCCAATGAATTTATGCATCTGTTGGCTTAAAGAATCCAGACCAAATGTTGCAGGAATCCAGTTCTTCCCCACATTGGAAGAATGCTGCTGTTGATCATTTAGTCAAAAATGTACAGGACTTCATCAAGTGCATTCTCCAATTTGGATGTGATATTACAGAGAAGGTGATGCAGAATTGGTCAAACTCCCCATCAATATTCCGCTCTTCAACCCTCAGCTATCTTTGAGTAATCCAAGATGGAAGATGGGGAAAAAATTCTGGCTGTAAGAGTTGCTCCTTTTTGAGGTATTTTAGGTGTTGGAGGTGATTTTCTCGAATTCCAGGAGCAGCAATTACTGTTTTATATGCTGTTGAATTGTTTTGGAACGCTGGGGAACAAAGTTCAAAACAATGGCACTGATAAAAGGAGGAACACAGACAAAAGGCAGTGACCACATGCTCAGTGAGGGAGAGAGAGAGAGAGAAACCTACACTGTGAACTGACACAGCAGTGAATCTGCACAGTTATTGTCTTTGCTGTTTGAGTTCATGTATCGCTGGACATCGGAGTGCATTTGGGAAAATTAACAAACTGTGAAATTCACAACTGACCTTGGAGGAAACTGTGTGGGAGAGGTCACAGCACAGAGACAGATAAGTGCATCGTTTTTAAGTGTAACCTTGCTGTACGTCTACAGTAGTGAGCAGAGTGGGTTCTTTCTTGAATATATGTTTTATTGAGATCTGTCCCTTGATTAAATTTTCAAAAATATAAACCGTAAATACTAAATTAGCCTGGAGCAGTGTGCTTTAGAGCAGTAAGACAGTGCTATTTTCTGGGTCTGTAGATTGTGAAGGAGCAAAGATGACCTTTAGTAGAATGATGTGCTCGTCCTGTTGGATGTGGGAGTTTAGGGAGAGTTTCCATGTTACTGATGATTATGTCTGCAGGAAGTGTCTTTGGTTGCGAATCTTACTATATCACATGGATCAGCGGGTGGCAGTTAGAGGCAATAAGGAATTTACAGGAGCTAGTGAGTGTGATGGATGGCAATTAGAGGAAGGGAGAAAAGCTGTAGATGCAGTCACATAGATGGGTTAGCTCCAGGAAAGGTAAGAGAGATAGGCAGGTAGTGTAGGAGTCTTCCGTGGCTATCCCCATTTCAAACAAGTATGCTGTTTTGGAAAAGATTGGGGATGATGGACTCTCAGGGGAATGTAGCATGAACAGCCAAGTTTCTGGTATCGAGACTGGCTCTAATGCAACGAGGGCAACGTCAGATTCCAAGCGATCGATTGTATTAGGGGACTCTCTAGTCAGAGGCACAGACAGACGTTTCTGTGGCCAGCAGTGAAAAATCAGAATGGTGTGTTGCTGCCCTGGTGCCAGGATCAAGGATGTCTCAGAGAGGGTGCAGAATGTTCTCAAGGGGGAGAGGGGCCAGCAGGAGGTCATTGTCCACATTGGAACCAACGACATAGGAAGGGAAAAGGATGAGATTCTGAAGGGAGAATATAGAAAGTTAGGCGGGAATTTAAAAAGGAGGTCCTCGAGAGTCGTAATATCTGGATTACTTCCACTGCTACGAGCTAGTGAGGGTAGGAATAGGAGGACAGAGCAGATGAATGCATGGCCGAGGAGCTGGTGTGTAGGAAAAGGATTCACATTTTTGGATCACTTGAATCTCTTCTGGGGTAGAAGTGACCTGTACAAGAAGGATGGATTGCACCAGAATTGGAAGGGACTAATACGCTGGCAGGGAGATTTGCTAGAGCTGCTCGGGATGAGATTTGCTCGACATCCCAGGCTCAGCAGATCCACCATCAGGAGTACAGACTGGGATAAATGACCAAACTTCACTTCAATTGAAAATGGAATCAAGTTCCTGACAGCCTGGTCATACAGTGAGACAAGTACATCTCTTGTTCCTCCTGTGAATGTACACACAAAGGCTGGAAGTACAGGAATATGGTAAGATACAGCCATGGCTATGCCCCATTGCTACAAAAGCAGAAAGGAAAATGAAAGACTGTATTAAAAATGAGGAAGGAGACTCAGTATTGGTGCAAAATACCAAACAGAGCAACGGTCATTAGCCTGACCAACACAGTGCGTCAAAATGCCGTGTTAACATGTTGCTGAAGGCAATTGGATATTGCATCTGTAGCCCCTGTTGATGCAGTGGTTAGCTCTGCTGGATCCTGCACTACTGAGCCATGCTTAATGGGGCTGTGCTTTTTCAATTATATTCTAAAATTACATTAGAAGTGTTTAAAGGAGACACACTGGGCATTGTAATGGAGACTTTACAGAGGCAACAATCCCTTAGTTATGTGTCAAGTGCTTTCGTTTCTGTGTCGCTATCCAACACAGCCTGTGAGCAACAAAACATCATTGAAATTCTATTAAAGAGTATCCATTAAACTCATTCTGCGATGAATGGGAACCTCACTAGGTCCAAAACTCAATCTTAGTAATTGACCAAACTCCCGGCTCTAGGGAGTGTCTTACAACAGCACAGAAATTTGTGCCAAGTTTCTAACCATTTTAACTAGTGGTTGATAAGTCATGTGACACAGACCCAAATTTCCAATATACTGTACTCCCCACTGAGATGACAAAATAAAAAGACTGCCCCTAACCTGTGCTTTATCTCACTGACACTAATTCTGCTCTTGCCACTTATTGTGTTCCCTACCAGAGAAGATTTACTCATTTCTCGAAACTTTTCGCAGTGACACTGTACAGATTTCAATTTACTCAAGCTAATGTACACAATTACTGTCTCTCAAACTAATGTACACAATTAAAGCCTTTCAAAATAATTAATGTACGCAATTAATTCCTCTTAAACTATTGTACACAATTAATTTCTTACACTGTATACAATTAATTCCTTGTACTGTATTGTAATGTACACGATTAATTTCTCTCACTCAGCACTGTATATGATTAATTGCAGTTCTACCCAATACAGCAGAAACCTATTAGCTTACCATGTTGGGATGGTCCTGCCTGAGCTAATGTAAGTAATGCTGGGGTCAAATCTGCCTGTTTGTGAAAAGGTTTATTAATATGTCATATTTTGTATTGCAGTCTATGAGACCCACATAACTAAAGCCCAAGAAACTCAGTGAAATACATCTCCACAGCCTGCCCCAGTTTACAGGATCTCTCTGCAGTGTTTGTGCATTTTGTTTATTGTCTGTTCTTGGGATATGGTCAACGTCGGTAAGACCAGTGTTGTTCGTGCTCCCTAGTTGCCCCATGAGTTGGTGAGGGTGAGCTGCTGCTGCTGCAGACTCATGGTGCTGAGGAGAAATGTCTTCACCCAGAGAGCGGGAGTGTATGGAATTCATTACCACGAGAGCAGTTGGGACCAAGACATTGAATGTTTTCAAGAAAGACTTAATATTGTTTTTGGGCTAAAGGGGTCAAACAGAATGAGGAGAAAGTAGGATTGAGTTTGATGGAAATAAGCGACATTAGTGTACTCAGTAAACACACAAACAGCAGTATCAGAAAATCTAAGGGAATCCAGGGAGAGAGCTTCAGGCAAGGCTCCCAGCACAGAGAGACGGGCACTGCCTCTGGTAGCAATCCAGGGGCTGGCTCACAGTCTGTCATCCACTCAGGCTGGTTACATATGACCACCAGTCTGGGCAGTGGGCATGGTCAGCACCGTGGGTCTAGTGTAACCTGTCCAGGGAGTCCCGGGAACATGATCATGGAGCTGTACACACATCAGTCTGGGGGCTGGTCACTCAAGGGGGTTCAGTGCTGGGAGTCTCCATTAAAAGCCAAGGGGCAATGCTATCAGGAGCCAGTGCTGAGGGAGGGTAACTGGGGAATTTAATTGTGGGGTCAGAATGCAGAGAGAATTAAAATAGTGAAGGGGGCAACTCAGTATGTAAGGCTGGGGTGGCAATATGGCAATGCAGGGCTGAATGGTCTAATTGTATGTTTTCTATGAAGGGAGAGGGGTATTACAGGAGTAGGGAGACAGTCAGGAGCAGCCTGGCTTCCATGTGGGAAGGGTGAGCTACTGGAACTGCCATGTTTGCTGCATATTCCTGGGGCTGGGGTGGGAAAGGTGCAGGTGCAGATGTATATAGACAGATTGGGAGAGGGAGGGATCCGGGAAGGGGGGTTATATTTAGGGACTCACCAACGGGAGGAGACTAGGCTTGAGGATCTTGCCAGAGGAGTGACTGCTATCTCCTCCCATCATATGGCAAATCACAAGAGCCCAATAGAGCTGCCTGACCCCCACAGCCAGAGTGTTCCCTTCTGTGACCAAGGGGGCTTCAATTCTGAGCAATGAGGGCCCCCCACTTTCAAAGGGCAACAGCATGACACAACACCCAGAGACTCAAGCTGAAACGCACTGTAAGTAACACACACTGAGAGAACCTCAGATAGAAACCAAGGGTAGCAGCAAATTACTGTAGACGCTGCAATCTGTACTGAAAACAGCAAATGCTGGAGATCACAGCGGGTCAGACAGCATCGATGGAGAGAGAGCAAGCTAAGGTTTCGCGTCAAGATGACTTATCATCAGAGCTGACATGAAGTGTGGAATTGTGAACCAAGTAAAGGGTGGCACGCTGACTCAGTGGTTAGCGCTGCTGCCTCATAGTGCCAGGGAACCGGGTTCAATTCCAGCCTCTGTCTGTGTGGAGTTTGCACATTCTCCCCGTGTCTGCGTGGGTTTCCTCCGGGTGCTCCGGTTTCCTCCCGTAGTCCAAAGGTGTGCAGGTCAGGTGGATTGGCCATGCTAAATTTCCAGTAGTGTTCAGGGATGTGTAGGTTAGGTGAATTGGCCATGCTAAATTTCCAGTAGTGTTCAGGGATGTGTAGGTTAGGTGCATTAGTCTGGGGAAATGTAGAGTAATGCAGTAGGGGAATAGTTCTGGGTGAGTTACTCTTTGGAGGGTCAGTGTGGACTCGTTGGGTGAAATGGCCTGTTCCAACACTGTAGGGATTCTATTATTCTATGAAGTAAAGCTAAAAGGGAAGGAATGGGAGTGGGTTCACAGTCTGAAGGTATTCAACTCAATACAGTATCTTGGAAAGTAACCGACTGTGAGTAGTCCACATCCTTACCCCAAACTCTCTCAAACAAACAGAACATGCAATGTTATGAATCACTTCCAGTAAAGTCAGTGCTGTGCAGGCACGAGTAAACTTGCTCGGCTAGATGGATGTAAACTGTCTACAAAACTCAACAACGCTGACACTTTACTGATTTCTACTAAGATCCAGCCTGACGAGTTTCTTCTCTCACTGTGGGGACTGACAGCTTGCTGGTTTCTTTCTGTTAACAGTAACCTGAGCCAGCCAGTTGGTGGGGGAGGGGATGCATATGGGTGTTTGACCAGTAACAGCACTGAGTCTGGCCACCATTGGGACTGGGCCCAATCAGAAACACGAACAGAAATGGCTAGAGAAACTCAGCAGGTCTGGCAGCATCTGTGGACAGAGAACCCAGAGTTAATGTTTTGAGTCTGTTGACTCTTCATCAGAAAGGAGCCCTTTCTGTCCTGGAGGTTTAAGTGAGATCTCTGTCCGTCAGCTCCTTCCTCAAATGCTGCAGCTAGCCTGAGATATAACTGGCTAATTATTTCTGTCGCTGCTGTTCTGAGTGTCTGCTGTGCTTGTCTGTACAAGTCATTTTGCTTCAAAGTAATTTATTGAATGTGAAAAGCTCTGTGACATTTCTGAGAGGTGTTTTATATGTGAGGCCCTCTCCCTAAAATATATGTCAAATACCTGCAGCTGTCTGCAAATTCTCTCTCTGTCAACGCTGAAAACCAACCTCAATCTGTGGGTGTTTATTGGTAAAACCAGCATTTATTACCCACCCCTAACTGCCCTGGAGAAGGTGGAGGTCAGCTGCAACTTTGAATTGCAGCAGTCCCTCGGAGGGTCGGGACCATCCTCCCCCCCCACCTCCCCATTGGGGCAGTTTGGCTCAAGGAGGAATGCAGGACCAGTGATCCAGTTCCAAGTCAGGATGGTGTGTGACTTGGACGGGACCTTACAGTGTGTCTTTCCCACCTCAGTGGTAGAGCTGGTGGTTTCTCAGGTGCTGTCGGTGGAGCTTTGGCGAGTTGCTGTGGTGCTGTGCATCTTGTATTTGGTACCCTCTGAGTGTCGGTGATGGGGCGAGTGTGTGTTTGTGGATATGGTGCCAATCAAAGCGGGCTGCTTTGTCCTGGATGGTGCTGAGCTTCTTGAGTGTTGTTGGGGCTGCCCCCATCTAGGCAAGAAGGGAATATTCCCTCACATTCCTGACTTATTACAGAATCATCAAGTCATACAGTACAGGAGAGGCCATTCAGTCCATCAAGACTGTCCTGCCAAAAACAACCTACACTAGTCCCACTTACCAGCACTCAGCCCATAGCCTTGAATTTTATGACTTTTCACGTGCTCATCCAAGTACTTCTTAAAGGTTCTGAGGTTTCCTGCCTCAACTCCCCTCCCAGACCCCCACCACCCTCTGGGGGAAATCCCCTCTAAACCTCCTGCCTTTCATTTAAAGTTATGCTCCTCTATTTTGATCCTTCAACTAACATGAACAGGATTTTAGGAGTTAGGGAGTGACTTTGACCCATTTTGGGGGATAGCAAGGACTGCAGATGCTGGAGATCAGAGTGGAGAGTGTGGTGCTGGAAAAGCCCAGCAGGTCAGGCAGCATCTGAGGAGCAGGAGAATCGACGTTTCAAGTATAAGCCCTTCATCAGGAAGGGGGGATTTTGGGGGATACAGTATTTCTATGGCTGGTCCAGTTCAGTACGTGGTTAATAGCAGCCCCCCGGGATTGATTTTGGGAGATTCAGTACAGTAATACATTGAATGGCAATGGCGGCTGTAATCATGTGACAAGCCCAAACTACCCACATGGAATCCACAAAACCCGACGACCTCAGAATTGCTGTCTCAATGACACTGAATCTCATTAAGGTGTAAGGAAATTTGCATCTCTTGTTTTACTCACATTTGCATGATTCCTACACATATTGAAGATGAAAGGTTTTCTGCAGAATGTTTAGTTTGGAAAAGACAGTGGAGCTGGACTTAAAGTGTACAATTAAGCCACATTTCAGCAGTTTGCTTTGAGCAACAAGGGCATGGAAAGCC
The DNA here is from genome assembly GCF_004010195.1 of Chiloscyllium plagiosum. Classification (NCBI taxonomy): domain Eukaryota; kingdom Metazoa; phylum Chordata; class Chondrichthyes; order Orectolobiformes; family Hemiscylliidae; genus Chiloscyllium; species Chiloscyllium plagiosum. The sequence goes on along the minus strand of NC_057744.1, from coordinate 1,284,782 downwards.
ACATGGATCAAACACAGAAAATTCCTCCTGTCCTCTCCAAACAGCGGGGCTCATGTTACACTGCAAAATCTGTAAACTGTAACTGCCATTACCTCCCTGATCTCCTAACCCTGCTCCACCAAACTTCGTTGTGAGCCGGTTATCTGTGTTTTGCGTGCGTGTTTGTAAACTTGTTTTATTGTATTTTTCAGATAATAAAACTCCATTCTCTTTCACTTAAGAAAATGTTGGAATTGACAGATCTTCATTTTTGGTCTGATTAGCTAAGTTTAATTAAAGGTGACAGCTAGGTGCTAAAAGGGAAAAAACAAAGAGATTTGTTGCAGCTGACCGTGAGGTAGGGGAGCTGTGACCCCTGCCTCACCTGGTCCTAACTGCACATATAAACAAAATCTCGCACACGCTCTCTCACACACAAACGTGATGGGGAGGAGTCAGTGTTGGACTGGGGTGTACAAAGTTTAAAATCACAACACCAGGTTATAGTCCAACAGGGTGGCTCAGTGGTTAGCACTGCTGCTTCACAGCATCAGGGTCCCAGGTTTGATTCCAGCCTCAGGTAACTGGCTGTGTGGAGTTTGCACATTATCCCAGTGTCTGCGTGGGTTTCCTCCAGGTGCTCCGGTTTCCTCCCACAGTCCAATGATGTGCAGGTCGGGTGAATTGGCCATGCTAAATTGCCTGTTGTGTTAGGTGCATTAGTCAGAGGGAACTGGGACTGGGTGGGTTATTCTTCAGAGAGTTGGTGTGAAGGGCCTGTTTCTGCACCGTGGGGAATCTAAAAGCTAGTGCTTCCAAATAAACCTGTTGGACTTTAACCTAGTGCTGTGTGATTTTTAACTTTACATGCGCGCACACACACACTCACACAGACACACACACACACACAGACACACACACACACACACACACACACACACACAGACACACACACACATACACACAGACACACACACACACACACACACACACCTACTTGGCACATTAAAGGAATTATAGAGAAAGTGACAGAGAGCTGAGAATAATTTATCAGACACGCATGGCAATGCGAGCCAAACTTTGATTTCAAGAGGAGTGTAAAAGGTTAAACAAAGTTGTTTCTGTGGAGCAAACATTGGGGAGGGAGTGAGAGCGTAAACTTGAATCAGAACTGACTTTTTATATGAAGGGCTGGATTTAATTAACATGGGGACTGCAATGCAGAATAGATTCCACTGCTTGCAATTTTGATTGGAGTCTCTCTCATAGACCACAAACTCTGCGTTTCACTGTAATTCGAATCCGAGCCCCCTCTGGGCCTGGACACAGCATTATTGTCTCTGACTATCGATGATGTCTTCCCCGAGGTCTGTTGGTAGTGTTCCGCGGTCACAAGTGAGACATTCCCTCCTTATTGCAATCTGTGAGCTCTGTTTGTCCGAAAGTATGCCAGCCTCTTATCAGCCTCTGCAGATTTGCTAAAATAAATTAAAATTAAAGCACTCGACAATTTGAATGCAAAACAACCTCTTTATCAGTAAACAGCAGCCTTTTAAATAAAACCAGAGATTGTTCAGGAAATTGGTTTACCGCTGTTAACACCTCTCAAATACACACACGTAGACACACCTTAGAGAGAAATGCGGAGGGGTAGAAGAGGGACACAGAGACACTGAAAGGGGGAGACAGGGGAAGACAGAAGCCAATTTCCTGACAGTGGTCAATCACTGGAAGTCTGGAAACAAGAGATGGTTTCATTCTGTCTGTCTGGATGATTACCAATATTCATGACATCTGAGCGGTAATCACTACTGGAATGTCAGCAAAATCACACCCCCAATTCACGGGCAGCAAGTCCCCACCAATAGCAATGAGATATTGTCCAGATCATCTGTCTTATTTTCTATTATATCTTGAGAAATCAACAATAACAGTCTATAATCCACGATCTACCTCAATGGAGTTATAGAACCTTATATTGATGTCTTCCCTTAGAACCAGTATTTTAGACAGTGCAGCATCCCTCAGCAATGACCGTCTGACAGTGCAGCACTCCCTCAGTGCTGACCCTCCGACAGTGCGGCACTCCCTCAGCACTGACCCTCCGACAGTGCGGCACTCCCTCAGCACTGACCCTCTGACAGTGCGGCACTCCCTCAGCACTGACCCTCCGACAGTGCGGCACTCCCTCAGCACTAACCCTCCGACAGTGCCCACTCTCAGCACTGACCCTCCGACAGTGCCCACTCTCTCAGCATTGACCCTCCGACAGTGCGGCACTCCCTCAGCACTGACCCTCCGACAGCGCGGCACTCCCTCAGCACTGACC
>NC_057744.1:1271571-1281408 GCF_004010195.1 Chiloscyllium plagiosum | reverse complement strand
GAGGGTAACTGAGGGGGATGGTCATAGAGCAAGGGGGGGAAACTGAGGGGGATGGTCATGGAGCAAGGAGAGGAGGTAACTGAAGGGGTAGTCCCAAGCCATGAGCTAAAGAAGTTGTTGATGATGGAGGACAGGAGACAGATGACTCACATAATGTGTTAAAGCCATTTAAAGCCTTTGATTGGATAGATAGAGAGAAGTGACTTGCTCAGGAAACAGAGTCAATCCATATCAAGGGCAGAGCCTTAGTAATTCAGCAGGTGTTCAGGGGAGGGGTCAGGGGTAACAGAAGACTCTTCTTGACTGGAAGCTTAGTAGGAGTATCTGTAATTCTTTCCCCAAATTGCTGTTGGGGTTTCAGTCTGAGATTGATGGATTGTTGTTGGGTTGGAGTTGTGGAGGGGTTAAGGCAGTTAAACTTCCTTGTGTCAAGTTGTTTGTTGCTCTGTTTCTAAACCATTTCTATTGCATTCTTTCCCATCCTTTCCGTCTCCATCCACCTGTAGCTCATCCAAAAGACTGCAGCCCAAATGCCAACTCAGCAACTTCAGTTCACCCCTCGGCCCAGCGCTCAGCCCTCCATTGGCTCCTCGGACAGTAACGCTTCAACTGTCAGATTTTCATGGATTGCTTTTAGATCTTTCCAGGGCCCCAAGCTCCCAATCGTAACCTTCTAAACCCTATCCCCAACGCCCTGCACCCCCACCCCCACCTCCACCCCCACCCCTCTCTGGCATTCGCACACCTCCTCCCATTACCCCCACCTTTGCAGGCGTGGTTTCCAAGCCTACTTTGGGGAAATCTCTTCCTAAATGGTCCACCAGATTCTGCTTATATTTTGCTAGGGTTTTGATCAGCTCAGCCAACCTTTCCTTTTGCTATCTTCCATTCTGGTTCTGAGTAGCAGTTTGAATTGCATTCTCACCAAATGTTACAACAACTGACACTGGGTGCCCCAACTGCCCCTCTTGATTCATGTTAACGACTCCTGAGGGGTTTGCTGCGGTTTCACAGCTTATTGACAAATGGAGGCTTCCCCTTGCCTCCCAGCTGTGGCTCTCATTCTGAGCCTGAGGGAGGTGGGTTTGAGTTTGAACTTGACTCGAGAGCTCTGAGTCCGTAATGCAGGCTGACACTGTGCGGAAGGGAGGGTGTGCTGCATGGTCAGGGGTACCGACCTGTGGAGGTGAAACTCCCAGAGCACTGTGAAAAGGAGAAGGGGGCATGCTTTCATCGTCCTCAGCAATGGTTACCCCTCAGTCAGCATCACAAAACAACACACCATCTCAGCATCATCATGTTGCTGTTAATGGGAGCTTGCTGTGCACAATTTGGCTATCATATTTCCTGATTAAGACTGATTACACTTCAAAAATATTTTCAGCAATATGGTGCTTTGTGATATCCTGAGAGTAAGGAAATCGTTCATTCTCCCACAGACTGTTATCATTCCAGAATCTTTTAAGGCTGCATGATTCCCTCCTCTCCTTATTTTTGACATCGAGATCCTGATGTGATTTTGATCCTGACCTCACACAACCACCCGGTTTTCATCAGAAGGATTGACCCACTGGAATGAGCAAACAGGTGAAAATACAAACTGGGCTGAGGTGGTTTGAAATGTTTCTGAGAAACTGGTCTCTTATTGTGAGCTGGATTCAACTGTGAACGTTGCTTACCATTTCCAAAATTGAAACAAAATGAGAAAACATATTAATTTTAAAGTTCAAACAACTTTTAAAGACTGTAAGCCAATCAGCCAGGGCAAACAAACCACCCAGAAAGCTGATCTGCTTCCTCCCAGCTGTCCTGGACTGCCTGCACCCACATGTTTTGGACACGAAGCTGAAATTCTATTTGCCGATTGTCGACGTGTCCCACATTGCAGAACTAATGAGCCAGCTGTTTGGAAGCTCAGTGGGCAGCGAACTCAGACACTAGTTTAATTCCAGCTTGTTTTCAGCATTTCCCAGAGTCTGTGAGCCCTGTTTTTGGAGGAACATTCCAGAAGTGGGTATTGCTGCTTGCTGGCCTTGAACTGTTTTTTTTGTTACAGTGGAAACATTTCAAGAACAACACTGATTGGCACCTTATTCATCATCTTCTACATTCACAGCTCAGCGCTGGGTATGTCTAAAGCACACTGGCATCCTAAAAATGCCCTCTTTAAACCAACTCTCTATCTTCAGTTCGCCAATTCTCCATCCACCCTAATATACTACCCCCAACACCATCAGCTTCTTATTAAGTAACCCAGTGTGTGATATAACACCAATTAGGAATCTGATTATATTCCATTTATTTATGACTCCTCAGATACTGAGCCAGTCTGTGTCCAAATGCAACAAAACCTGAACCAACATCTAGGCTTGGGCCAACAAATGGCCAATAACATTCAGGCCACATAAATGACAGACAATGACCATCTCCAATACAACAGAATCTGACCACCACACCTTTATATTCAATGGAGTCACCATCACTGAACACCCCACTAGCAAGATCCTGGGGTTTACCATTGAGCAGAAACTGAACTGGACTCACCACATCAACACAGTGGCTACAAGAGGAAGTCAGAGACTGGGAATCCTATAACTCCCCTCCTGACCCCCCAAAGCTTGTCCACCATCTACAAGGCACATGTCTGGAGAGTGATGGAACGCTCCTCACTTGTCTGGATGGGTGCAACTCCAACAACTCAAGAAGTTCAACACCATCCTGGGCAAAGCAGCCCGCTTGATTGGCACTGTACCCACCCATCTCTTCCTACATTCATTTGTTCTGATTTTGATTTGATTTATTATTGTCACATGTACCTAGGTACAGTGAAAAGTTTTGTTTTATGTGCAGTACAGGCAGATCAGATCACACAAAGACAACAGAGAACTGAGTGAGGAATACAATATTACAGTTGCAGTGAAAGTGCACAGAGAGTGACATCAACATTAAACTTGAGATTTGAGAAGTCCGTTCAGAAGTCTATTAACAGTGGGGAAGAAGCTGTTCATGAATCTATTGGTACATGTATTTAAGTTTTTGTATCTTCTACCCAATGGAAGATGTTGAAAGAGATTCTAACCGGGGTGGGAGGGGTCTTTGATGGTGTTGGCTGCCATCTCCAGGCAGCTGGAAGTGTAGATGGAGTCTATGGATGGGAGGCTGGTTTACGTGATGGTCTGGGCTGTGTACACAACTCTCTGTAGTTTCTTTCAGTCCTGGGCAGAGCAGTTGCCGTACCAATCTGTGATGCATCTACATAGGATGCTTTCTGTGGTGCATCTATAAAACTTGGTCAGAGTCTTTATCGACATGCCAAATTTCCTTAGCCCCCTGAGGAAGTAGAGACATTGGTGTGTTTTCTTGACAGTAGCATCAACGTGAGTGGGCCAGGACAGATTCCCAATACCTTGGATTCCTAGTGTAGGCTGTAGTGTGTACCACAAACAATATGCACTGCAGTAATTCACTAAGGCTCCTTCAATTGCCCTTTCCATTTTCCAACTCCTATCAAAAAAGAGAAGAGCATAGATAAATGATAACACCACCTGAAGGTTTCCTTCCAATCCATTCCCCTTCCTACTTGGAACTATATCACAGTTGCTTAAAGGTCATTGGCTCAAAATGCTGGAACTCGCTCCCTAACGGACTGTGGTCCACCCACACCCCAATAGAAAGCAACTAACCACCTCCTTCTGAAGGGCAGTTAGGAATGGGAAATAAATATTGGCCCAGATAGTGACACTCAAATCCAAAAACCATTTTTTTTAAAAATGGAGTTGCCACCTCAGACCTCAGTCGGAATCCAGCGAGAAAGCTGGACAGAGCTCACCAGATGAATCTGAAATTGAACAAGATTAAAAATGACTGAAATATAAAAGACATTAATTGACAGTGAAAGGATTTTGGCCTTGTCCTATAAAGGTGAGAACAAGTGATGCAGCAACCAACATATGAAGAGAGACTGGATTAATCAGGCCTATACTGACTGGAGATTAGAAGAATGAGGGGAGATCCTAATCATAAAGTCATACAGCACGGAAACAGACCCTTCGGTCCAACCAGTCCATGCCAACCATGTTCTCAAGCTAAACTAGTCCCACCCACCTGCATTTGGCCCATATGGGCAGCATGGTGGCTCAGTGGTTAGCACTGATGCCTCACAGCACCAGGGACCCGGGTTCAATTCCCACCTCAAGCAACTGTCTGTGTGGACTTTGCACGTTCTCCCCATGTTTGCGTGGGTTTCCTGCCACAGTCCAAAGATGTGCAGGTCAAGTGAATTGGTCATGCTAAATTGCCTGTAGTGTTAGGTGCATTAGTCAGGGGTGAATGTAGGGGAATGGGTCTGGGTGGGTTGCTGTTTGGAGGGTCGGTGTGGATTCGTTGGGCTGAAGGGTCTGTTTCCACACTGTAGGGAATCTAATCTAATATCCCTCCAAAACTTCCCTATTTATGTGCCAATCCAAATGTCTTTTAAACATTGTAATTACCTGCATCCAGCACTTCTTCTGTCAGTTCATTCCACACACAAACCACTCTTTGTATAAAAGTATTGCCCCCATATCCTTTTTAAAACTTTCTCCTGTAACCTTAAAATGACGCCCCCTAGTTTGAACTCCCCCACGTTAGGAAAAGACCCTTGGTTAATCACTGCATCTATGATTTTATAAACCTCAGTAAGGTAGCCCTTCAACCTCCTACATTCCTGTGAAAAACGTCCTAGTCTATCTAGCCTCTCCGAACTCAAACCCTCCATTCCCGGGAACTCCCTGGTCATGTTTCCAATTAAACACAAGAAGGATGTTCATTATGACTGGAGAGTCCTGAACAAGAGGTCAGAGTCTAAGGAGATGGGCCGTAAACATGCAACCATTCAGGACTGAAATGAGAAATCTTTTCACTCAGAGAGTGGTAAACCTGTGGAACTCCCTGCCACAGAAAGTAACTGAGGCCAAAACATTGAATGGCCTCAAGAAGGAGTTAAATATAATTCTTAGGGATAAAGGCTTCAATGGATGGGAAGGGGAGGGGGTTTAGGATATTGAGCTTGATGATCAGACACAATCGGTGGAATGGGCCTTAAGGGCTGAATGGCCTACTCCAGCTCCTATTTTCTATGTAATGGATGTGAAAGCAGTGCAAGGATTTGGTGATTTGTGAACCAGTGAGTAAGATTCAAGCCTCATGTGTTATCAGAGTGTGAACCATCTCACCCAGCTCACTGCACTGGATGGACAGTGATATCGGGCACAGAACGAGAAGAAGCTTTTACTCAAACCAGCCAGCTTGTGATGACAGCATTAGGGTTAAATGTAATGGTTGCATCAACTTGAGGTATGATGCGAATGGGAGAAATTCCCACACAGCATCAACAACCAGCATCCCTGTGCAAACTGAAAGAAGGAACAAGCACACAACGGATGAACAACCAACAACAACTCACGTGCATACCATTAGGAGACTTGAACATTTAAAGATTATGAATGCAGTGCACGTGCAAGGACAGATGAAAGGGTGTAGACTAGAATGAGTTTTTATTCTTGAGTGCTCACTTTCCTTACTGACCATGTATATTAGATAATTTGCAATTGCAAAAGAACACATGTGTAATATTTTAATAAAATTGGCAATGCTTGGTGAAATGCATTTATACGCAAAGTTGTGCCCTGTAACTGGTCATGGCCATGTGCCCTCAAATGTAGTGGCTTTCTGTTTTGAGGTTTCAGGCTGAAGTCATTAACAACAAACACCTGGAATACACTCTCAGGAGAATTAATGAATCAATTCTTTCAGCCCATGGGCTATAATACAGTTGAAATTTATATTCAGTTTGAGGGTCAGTGGTTCAAAAACAATTTTTTAAAAATTTAAATAAGGATAATAATGAAGGCATGAAAGCATGAAATACATTTTCAAATTAATTTAAAAGATAAGTCAATTCAGATGCAGTGGCTCACATTTAAGAGGATATTTCAGAACACATTCCGACAACAAATTAGTTACATTCCTACAAGAAAAATTCTAAGAGAGACACCCACCATTCATAGTTAATGAGAAATTTTGTGGTGAGTGAGAAAATTAGACAAAATATTAAAAGATGCAAAGAATAACCAAAAACTAATAGCCCTGGCGATGCCGGTGTTAGACTGGGGTGTACAAAGTTAAAAATCACACAACGCCAGGTTATAGACCAACAGGTTTAATTGGAAGCACTAGCTTTCGGAGCGCTGCTCCTTCATTAGCTAGCTAGTAGAGTAGGGTTATAGGACACAGAATTTATAGCAAAAGATCATAGTGACATACACTAATGCAATATATCGAACAAATCCAAATAAACCTATTGCATTATAGCCTAGTATCATGTGAATTTTAACAAAAACTAATAAAGAGGGAAAAAACAGACTGCAAGAGATAGCTAGCCAGAAATATGAGAACGTATAGGAAGAGTTTCTGGAGTATGTATCCAGTGGTCGCCCCATTATAGGAAGGATATTATGAAGCTGGAGAGGGTTCAGAAGAGATTTACCAGGATGTTGCTGGGAGTGGAGGGTTTGAGTTATAAGGGGAGGCTAAATAAGCTGGGACATCTTTCACTGGACAGTGGGAGGTTGAGAGGTGATCTTATAGAGATTTCTAAAATGATGAGGGGTAGAATAAGGTGAATGAAAGTGTCTTTTCACTAGAGTAGGAGATTTCACGACTAGGGGACATATTTTTAAGGTAAGCGGAGAAAGATTTAGTACATGAATAAGAAAGGGTTGGAGGGATATGGGCCAGGAGCAGGCAGGTGGGGCTGGTTTAGTTTGGGATTATGGTTGGCATGGACTGGTTGGACTGAAGGGTCTGTTTCCATGCTGTATGACTCTATGACTCTAAGTATTTAAAGAAGAAAAGAAAACTGAGTGTTTGGGTGTAAAGAAAGACCGGAGATTTAATTACGGAAAGGAAGGAACAGTTATTTTTCATTACTGTTCCCTATAGAGGCTGCAAATAACATCCCAGAAGCAGCGATAATTTAAGGAAAGAGAAAGGAACAGGAAAATCTCAGTCACTGAGAAGTGATACTAAGTAAATTGTTGGAACTGTGGACTGATAGGGACCCAATGCCTGATGAAATCATCCCAGGGCTATTCAGAAGAGGAGAGAAACAGAGCAGTTAGCATTCGTCAAAGGGAAAATATTAGAAGTTATTATTGAAGAATTTACAGCAAGGTAATTGGGCAGAGTCAACATGGTTTGTGAACGGGAGATCCTGCTTGACTAATCTGTTGGAGTTCTTTGAGGAGATAGCTGTATATAAAGGGGAGCTGGTGGACGCACTGTACCCGGATTTCCAGAAGGTATTTGACAAAGTGCCACATGAAAGGTTATTGTAGAAAAATCAAAGTATGGTGTTGCGGTTAGTGTATCGACACAGACAAAGGATTGGTTGGCTGACAGGAAGCAGGCAGGAAGTATAAATAGGTCTTGTTCAGGTTGGAAGGATGTAACAAGTAGCGTCCCATAGGGATCAGTGCTGGGACTCTTTACAATTTATATAAAGGGTTCTGATTGAAGGACAGAAGGTGTTTGTCAGATTTGCTGAAGGCACAATGATAGGTCGGGCAGTAAGTTGTGAAGACGATATAATGATAGGTCAGGCAGTACATTATGAAGAGGATATAATGAGCTTACAAAGGGATATAGATAGATCAACTGAGTTGACACAGATGTGACAAGTGGAATGTAATGCGGTAAAATGTGACAGGAAGGATTTAAAAAAAACATTGTCTCAATGAGGAGAGGTTGCAGAACTCTAAGATGCCGAGAGATCTTGGTGTCCTCGTGCATGGATCACAGAAGGTTAGAATGCAGGTGCAGCAAGGAATTAGGAAAACTCATGGAATGCCCTCATTTATTGTGAGAGGAATTCAGTACAGAAGCAGGTAGGTTAAACAGTACTCTGGTGGGTGATGTGAATCAGGTAACCATTACCCTGTGATGGGCATCTAATGGCATTGGAGTCCATTCAAAAAGATTTATCAGACTAATTGCTGAAATGAGAGGGTTGTCTTTTGGGGAAAAGGTGGATGGGTTTGGCTTACATCTGCAGGAGTTTAAAGTAACAGTTGATTAAAACATAAGATCCTGAGGGGTCTTGATAAGGTAGATGTGCAAAGATCTCTCCTCTTATGGGGAATCTGGATTTAAGGGTCACTGATTAAACAAAAAGGGGTAATCCATTTCCAACAGATGAGGCAGCAGTTTTCCTTCCAATGGGTCATGAATCTTTGGAACTCTCTGTCAGGGGAGGTGACGGAAATGGAATTAGATTAGATTTTAGATTAGATTAGATTACATTACAGTGTGGAAACAGGCCCTTCGGCCCAACAAGTCCACACCGACCCGCCGAAGCACAACCCCCCCATACCCCTACATTTACCCCTTACCTAACACTACGGACAATTTAGCATGGCCAATTCACCTGACCCTGCACATCTTTGGACTGTGGGAGGAAGCCGGAGCACCCGGAGGAAACCCACGCAGACACGGGGAGAATGTGCAAACTCCACACAGTCAGTCGCCTGAGGCGGGAATTAAATCCGGGTCTCTGGCGCTGTGAGGCAGCAGTGCTAACCACTGTGCCACCGTGCCGCCCACGTGCCCAATATTGAATATTTTTAAAGATAGAGGTAGATAGACTCTTGTTAAACAAGGGGAGTGACAAATGATGATCATCAGGAGGAAGAAATGAGGATTTGAGTCTCCAACCAGATCAGCCATGGTCTTATTGAATGGCAGAACAGGCTGGAAGGGCCGAATGGCCTACTCCTGGTCCCATTTTTTTAAATTGAAGGATTGCACAGATTTTGAAGATTATTGGGCGGAAGAAAATGACAGAGGATGAGGCCAGAGACGGAATATACAGTATACAGGAATTTAATATTGAAGATGTTACTGCATTAGATTGTAAAACAGAGGCAAAATGGTGGGTGAATGGGACTTAGGACAAGTCAGGATGTGAAGAGTTGATCTTTTACACAGTGGGAAAGATGTGAGACCTGGCAGTACAATGTTCAAGGAGGAGGGAGGCCTGGAGAGTGGTTTGGGGTTTATCCAAAGGGCATGATTGTTGACTGTTTCCCATGAGTTGCCCTCCAATAACAATCTGATCACTTTATAACTAATAACCAGAGGTATACAATTGTTATTGTTTTGAGCACTTCAACATTGTACCAATGAATGTTGCACAATCTTTTACTGTCCTGTGATTAGTTTGTTGCTGAATCCAGGAGTTAAATCTTTCATTTCTGCTTCTCCAGAGTAATCTTGGAAGGTGTTTGGCAACATTAACACAGCCTCTGCTATTGGCTCCTGTAACTGCTCGACACTTTAATCAGCTCCTTCCCCCGTTCCAACACTGAGCCTACATGAGACTGTATCATCACCTCACTCTCCTGCTGCCTCACACGTTCCTAAGAGATTTCTAGAAGGTTGTTTTTATCGTGACAGATGAGCCTGAAGCATGGGGGAGGAGGTGAAAATGTCAGCACAGCCTGTTAATAGCACTTCATGTGCAGCACGAGGCAGATTGTTATCAACTGTTTGCATAGTGCTCCGTGTTTGTATGTATGAGTGTGTGTGTATGTGTCTCTGTGGGTGTTTGTGAGTGTATGTGTCTGTCTATGTGTGAGTCTGTGTTTTCATGTCTGTCTATGTATCATTGTCTATCTGTGTGGGTGGTGTGTATGTGGCTATGGGTGTGTGTCTGTGTGTGTGGATGGGAGGGTGTCTGTGTGTGTGAATGGGGGTATGTCTGTGTGTGTGTGGATAGGGTTGTGTCTGTATGTGTGTCTG
>NC_057744.1:1260123-1270657 GCF_004010195.1 Chiloscyllium plagiosum | reverse complement strand
GTGTGTCTGTATGCGTGTGTGGATGGGCATGTGTATGTGAGTGTGTGGATGAGGGTGTGTGTGTGTGTGTCTGTGTATGTGTGTGGATGGGGTGTGTGTGTGTGTGGGTGTGTACATAGAGCTCTTTCCTCATTCTCAGTAAGCTATGTGGATAAAATGGAGCAAAACAATGGGAAGCGATTAATCAGTCTGGAAGGGGTGGGATTGAAATAACTGCACAGAGGTCTGTATCCCATCCCCCAGTCCCCCTCTATTTACACAGGGAGAGTCCCTGACACTGACCCAGCTCCCTCAGAGCCAGCTCTCAGAGTGAACAGAACCTCTGACACTGCTGTTCTTTTTTTTTCATTTTCTTCTTTTCTTCCTAATGTGACGTTTTTTTTTAACTTCTCTATTATGCTTTTAGTGGATGATTGGTGTCAGTGACAGACTCTCCTGTTTATATCTGTCAGCCAGGGCTCCCTGATTGGACCAGATTGACAGCCCCAGTCAGGGATCTCACATTCTGTGCTGTCCAGCTAGCTAACCTCACTCCAGTCACTACAAGGAGCTTGCTGAAGGTGCAGGAATTCTGATAAAGATGAAGTTTAATTTCTCACCTCTGATTTTGTTTGGCAAGGTTTAGCACACCCCAGTGTTGGAATGGAACTGTTTATAAATTGTTCCCTTATAGCATGACTGTATTAAGGATCGGATTTATACTCATTCACTCAGAAATTGCATAATCTGGGTATATTAAATTCTTTTCTTTAATATCGAAATAGAATACATTAGATCTTCACTACAGAGTATTCATTTTGGCAGGCCATTAGTGCAGAGCTCAGCGATACAGTTCAACGCAGTGAGGATGGAGGGGAGGGGGAGGTAGGAACACCCCAGCCCAACACACATATAATATCTAGGAGGAGGCCGTTCAGCCCCTCGAGCTTGCTGCACCATCAGATACCATCACCGCTGATCTCATTTCAGCTTCAAATCCACTTTCCTGCCCAGTCTCCATAATCTTTCAACCTGTTACTAATTAAACATCTGCCTGTCTCCTCAGCATCCCAGCATCCACCACACCCTGGGGCAGTGAATTCACAGATCCACGAGAGAAGGTGTTTCTCTTCAGCTCTGATTTCAATCTGCCGATTGCCCAGTTGCTGGGGAATGATGGCTCAATGTTAATCCCATTGGGTACTGCACAAAATTCCAAGTATTGCGCAGTCAATTTACTATTTTTCAGAGCTAGCTTTTTAATTTTGTGCATTATTGAAGTTCATGTCTGGCAGCTTTATCCCAATCCAGCTTTCAGCTTTAGAGCTCATTACTTTAGAACCATAGAGCATCCAACCCAGAGCCACACCCTCTACCCTATTCTAGTAACCGTATATTTCCCATGATTAACCCACCTGGCCTGCACACCCCTGCACACTACGGGGCAATTTACCATGGCCATCCACCGAACCCACACATCTTTGGACTGTGGGAGGAAACCCACGCAGACACAGGGAGAATGTGCAAACTCCACACAGAGAGTCGCCTGAGGCTGGAATGGAACCTGAGAACCTGGCACCGTGAGGCAGCAGCGCTAACCACTGTGCCACCGTGTCGTCCCCATGATTGTCTAATCCCAGTCCAGATTCCACCTTTACCTTCAGGGCTCACTGCTCCTGGTTTTGGTTTCACAACACCTGTTTGAAGCTAAACCCGAACCAATGCTTTGAGGATTTGAGTTGGAACAGTGCTCACAAACAAAAGATCCAAACCTTAACCTACAAGCAGTGCTTTCATTATTTCCCAACTTTTTACATGTGTTTCTACACAATAAAGGATATTTTATTCCATGTTTTATAAATGCCTGTTTCAAAAAACCGACACAACACAGCAGCCATTATATGTTCTGTTCCTGTCTCACTATAAGCATTATTGCCATCACTGAATCCCCCGCTATGGGGGTTGCTATTGGCACACCTTGGCACATAGAGTCATAGAGATGTACGGCATGGAAACAGACCCTTCGGTCCAACCCGTCCATGCCAACCAAGTTGGTCTGTGAAATTTGCAGGTGACACAAAAATTGGCCACGTTGAGGAGGGTTTGTCTACAGAGTCAGTATGGGTGGAAGTCAGAAACAGAAAAGGGGCAGTCACTTTTTTGGGAGTTTTCTACAGACTCCCCAGTAGCAACAGAGATATGGAGGAGCAGATTAGGAGGCAGGTTTTGGAAAGGTGCAGAAGTAACAAGGTTGTTGTCATGGGTGACGTTAACTTCCCAAATATTGATAGGAGCTGAAAATGTGTTGCTGGAAAAGTGCAGCAGGTCAGGCAGCATCCAAGGAACAGGAGAATCGACGTTTCGGGCATAAGCCCTTCTTCAGAAGATTATGCCCGAAACGTCGATTCTCCTGCTCCTTGGATGCTGCCTGACCTGCTGCACTTTTCCAGCAACACATTTTCAGCTCTGATCTCCAGCATCTGCAGTCCTCACTTTCTCCTCTAAAATATTGATAGGAACCTACTTAGTTTGGATGGAGCAGTTTTTGTCAGGTGTGTCCAGGAAGAGTTCCTGACTCAATACGTAGATAAGCCAACTAGAAAGGAGGCCATATTGGATTTGGAGCTTGGCAACGAACCATGCCAGGTGTCAGAGCTGTCAGTGAGAGAGCATTTGGGTGATAATGATCACCACTGCATGACCTTTACTATATTCATGGAGAGCAATAGGAGCAGACAGTATGGGGGAAGTATTTCATTGGGGGAGGGAGAATTACAATGCTATTAGGCAGGTATTGGGGCACCTAAATTGGGAACTGATGTTCTCAGGAAAATGAACACCAGAAATGTGGAGGTTGTTTAGGGAGCATTTGCTGATAGTGCTGGACAGGTTTGTCCCACTGAGGCAAGGAGGGGATGGTAGAGTGAAGGAACCTTGGGTTCTCTGGAACCTCTGCTCTTTGTGAGTTTTATAAATGACTTGGATGAGGAAGTGAAAGGGTGGGTTAGTAAGTTTGCCAATGACATGAAGGTTGGTGGAGTGGTGGATAGTGTGGAGGGCTGTTGTAGGTTGCAACGGGACATTGACAGGATGCAGAGCTGGGCTGGTAAGTGGCAGATGGTGTTCAACCTGGAAAGGTGTGAAATCATTCATTTTGGAAGGTCGAATTTGAATGCAGAAACAGGGTTACAAGCAGGGTTCTCGGCAGTGTGGAGGAACAGAGGGATCTTGGGGTCCATATCCATAGGTCCCTCAAAGTTGCCCCCAAGTTGATAGGCTTACTATGAAGGTGTGTTTGCTTTCATTAACAGGGGGATTGAGTTTAAAAGTTTAAAAGCCGCGAGATTATGCTGCAGCTCTATAGAATTCTGGTTAGACCACACTTGGAATATTGTGTTCAGTCCTGGTCGCCTCATTATAGGAAGGATGTGGAAGCTTTAGAGAGGGTGCAGAGGGGATTTCCCAGGATGCTGCCTGGACTGGAGGGCATGTCTTATGAAGAAAGGTTGAGGGAGCTAGAGCTTTTCTCATTGGAGCGAAGAAGGATGAGAGGTGACTTGATAGAGGTGTACAAGATGATGAGATGCACAGATAGAGTGGATAACCAGAGACCTTTTCACATGGTGGAAATGTTTATCACGAGGGGGCATAATTTTAAGGTGATTGGAGGAAGGTTTCAGGGAGATGTCAGAGGTAGGTTCTTTACACAGAGAGTGGTGGGTGCGTGGAATGCACTGCCAGCTGTGGTAGTAGAGTCTGATACATTGGGGACATTTAAGCATTTCTTAGATAGGCACATGGAAGTTGGTACAGTTAAGGATTTGTAGGTTAGTCTGATCTTTGAGTAGGATAAAAGGGCAGCACATCTAGGGCCGAATGGCTTGTACTGTGCTGTACTGTACTATGCTGTGCTGTACTGTACTGTACTGTGCTGTACTGTGCTGTGCTGTACTGTGCTGTACTGTGCTGTGCTGTGCTGTACTGTACTGTGCTGTACTGTACTGTACTGTGCTATACTGTACTCTGCTGTACTGTACTGTACTGTACTGTACTGTGCTGTACTGTGCTGTGCTGTGCTGTACTATACTGTACTGTGCTGTACTGCACTGTGCTGTACTGTGCTGTACTGTGCTGTGCTGTACTGTACTGTGCTGTACTGTGCTGTACTGTACTGTGCTGTACTGTGCTGTGCTGTACTGTACTGTGCTGTACTGTACTGTACTGTACTGTGCTGTACTGTGCTGTGCTGTACTGTACTGTGCTGTACTGTACTGTACTGTACTGTGCTATACTGTACTCTGCTGTACTGTACTGTACTGTGCTGTACTGTACTATGCTGTGCTATACTGTACTCTGCTGTACTGTACTGTGCCGTGCTGTACTGTACTGTGCTGTACTGTACTGTACTGTACTGTGCTGTACTGTGCTGTGCTGTACTGTACTGTGCTGTACTGTGCTGTACTGTACTGTGCTGTACTGTGCTGTACTGTGCTGTACTGTACTGTGCTGTACTGTGCTGTACTGTACTGTGCTGTACTGTACTGTACTGTACTCTGCTGTACTGTACTCTGCTGTACTGTACTGTGCTGTTCTGTACTGTGCTGTACTGTACTGTGCTATATTGCTGTATGTTCTAGTGTAGAGGATAACTATAAGCTCAAATGATATAGGTGTGTTTGGAATGGGCAGGAACATGGCAGATGGAGCTTGACTCTGATAAGTATGAGGTAAGGCAGTTAAGGAGGTCAAACAGTAAAACGGAATATGCAGAGGTGATAGGAGAGATCTTGGTGTGCAAGTACACAGGTCCCTAAGGTAGCAGTACAGATCGATACGGTTGTAAAGAAGGCTTATGGAATGCTCTCCCTCATTGGCAGAGATATAGAATACAAAATATAATGATGAAACTGCAACAGACACTGGTGAGACCACAACTGGAGTATTGTGTGTGGATCTGGTCACCACGTTACGTTCTTGCTCTGGGGAGAGTGCAGAGAAGATCAACTGGAATGTTGCCAGAGCTGGAGAATTGTAGTGACGAGGAGAGATTGGAGAGGTTGGGATTGTAATCCTTGGAACAGAGGAGCTGGTGGGTGACATGATGGAGATATACAACATTGTGAGGGATAGAGATGGAGTAGCAGGAGGAACCTGTAACCCTTGGCAGAGCTTTCAAAAACCAGGGATCACAGATTCAAGCTCAGTGGCAGAGGAGTGAAGGGGACATGAGGAAAAGGTTTTTCCGCACAGAAGGTGGTGGGTGCCTGGAATTCGCTGTCTGAGTTGGTGCTGGAGGCAGAGACCCTAGACTCTTTCAGTAAGCACCTGGATCCACACCTTTAATTGCTGTTAGCTGCAGGGCTACGGGCCGTGTGCGGGAGGATGGGATTAGAAAGGGCATCTGGGTCAGCATGTACAAGATGGAGTGAATGGCCCCTTTGTTGTATCATTTCTATGGTTCTATGGTTCTAAGAAGCTTGACACCATCCAGGACAAAGCAACCCACTTGATTGGTACCGATACAGAAAATGCTGGAGAAACTCAGCCAGGCTGACAGCATCTGTGGAGGGGGTAGAACCTGAAGAAGAGTCATTCAGATTTGAAATGTTAACTTTATTTCTCTCCACAGACACTGCCAGAGCTGCTGAGTTTCTCCAGCATTCACTCTGTATTTGTTTCAGAATACCAGCACCTGCAGTATTTTGCTGTTATCCACTTGTTTGGTACCTCACCCACCATCTTCAACATCTGCTCCTTCCACCACTGAGGCTCAGTAGCAGCAGTGTGTACCATCTACGGAAATTCACCAAAGATCCTCAGACAGCACCTTCCAAACCCTCGACCACTTCCATCTAGAAGGACAAGAGCAGCAGATACATGGGAACACCATTGCCTTCAAGTTCCCCTCCAATCCGCTCACCATCTTGGCTTAGAAATATGTCATCATTTCCTCTGTGTCACTGGGTCAAAATCCTGAAATTCCCTCCCTAAGGGCATTGTGGTGGTAATGACACTCCAGGGGCTGAGTGGTGAAAGAAGGTAGCTCACCCCACTTTCTCCAGCGCCATTAGAGATGGGCAATTAATGCCTGACCTTGCCAAAGACTCCCATGAAAGAATTAAAAAACGTCAGGGGAGTTTCACCCTCTTTGAGAAACTGATGGAGTGAGAATGCCCCAGCCCAGAGTCTGTTCATCAAGGTAATCTCATCCTCACTCCAATAGGATGGCACCATCCACCCAACAACAGCTGCATCCTCCTGAACAAACCCTCATTTCTAACCAAGGGAGTAAATGTATTCTCAAACCAAAGCAGGTGGTGCCATTGTTAACCCCTAACAATGGACTGAAGGTGGCATCAGCATGATGTGCTGGGAGATGGCATTGTGAAAGTGCCAGGGGAGTTGCCCAGTTGGTGCAGCTCAAGAAGAAATAAATAATTTGAATTAATATGTTGTGACCTCAGGAACTCCTAAAGTGGTTCACACCTATGACATGATTTTCACAAATACTTAACGTTGCAACGCTGAGAAATATAGGAGCTGAAAAATGTGTTGCTGGAAAAGCGCAGCAGGTCAGGCAGCATCAAAGGAGCAGGAGAATCGACGTTTCGGGCATAAGCCCTTCTTCAGGAATCTTCGATTCTCCTGCTCCTTTGATGCTGCCTGACCTGCTGCGCTTTTCCAGCAACACATTTTTCAGCTCTGATCTCCAGTATCTGCAGTCCTCACTTTCTCCCTGAGAAATATAGGAGTCAGTCTGAGAACAGCAAAGTCACACAGAACGCACCAAATAAGTGATCAAATATTCAGTGTCCGTGCTAATGAATAGTTTGTACGACTTGATGTAGGGGGGAATGCACTGGTTCATCACCACCAGCTCCAAGGCAGTTCAGAGTGGCCTGTCAATGTTGGCCCAGCCCAGCAACACCCACATTCCAGGAACAAATAACAAACCCCATTGGTTAATTTTCCTTTACATCTTCCATCCATATCTCCTTTCCAGGCTGACCTTTCAGGTCTGTTTTCCTGACCCTCTCACTTAGTTAGTTTATCCTCCCTTTGGCTAATCCCAGCTCCTGACATCTGAGGGAGCTCACAGCTGGAGGCTGGGATCAGACGTGGCTGACACTGCCATCGATTTGCATGGGTAATAGAGATCTGAGGACAAACAGTCAAAGTAATGACCATGCTGGCTCTGTGATCCAGAATCCATACAGCTCACGGTTTCACTCGGCTAAGCTCAGAATGAATGCTAAACAGTGTATCTTTGTAATTGAAACAGTGCAGCCCTGTGGCCTGGCCATTTCAGATTCATGGTACGCCCAGAGTGTGTAGTCTCTGCCCCATCTTGGAGTGCCATGGGATGAAATTCCGCTGCAGAGAATTAAACACCCAGTACAGACTGAGACTCCAGTGCTGCCCTGTCAGGCTGGCAGTACTGAGGGAGTGCCTCATTGTAGGAGGTGCCATCTTTCAGAGGAGATGTTATATTGACTGAACCCACCTCTCTACCCAGAGTGGGACAAAGTTCCCTTGGTAATATTTGACAGAGGAGGAGGGGTTACTCCGCAGTGTCCCGTACTTATCCTCCAATCGATATCACAAAGCCCAGGCCACTAATCTGACATCTATTATCCAGTCCCCTCACTGTTTAGCATCCCCAGTGCATTGTGTTAATTGCAGTTTTGTCTGGCTGATGTCTGGGTCCAAACCATTAACGTGCACCAGCAGCAAAAGCAAACCTAACTGTGGGTCACATCACATCCAATCCTCCAATCAAACAAAGGCACATTCATGCCCAATGTGTAGCTGTGCAGTTGTGTTTTCTGTGCAGTTGTGTTTTCTGTGCTATGTTGTGTTTTCTGTGCAGTTGTGTTTTCTGTGCAGTTGTGTTTTCTGTGCAGTTGTGTTTTCTGTGCAGTTGTGTTTTCTGTGCAGTTGTGTTTTCTGTGCTATGTTGTGTTGAACATTTGGGTGTAGACCGAGACACTAGGTTCACTGAATTATCATGGAATTGATGACACAGTGGCTCAGTGGTTAGCACTGCTGTCTCACAGCACCAGGGACCCAGGTTCAATCCCACCCTCAGGCGACTGTCCGTGTGGAGTTTGCACATTCTCCCCGGGTTTCCTCCGGGTGCTCCAGTTTTCTCCCACAATCCAAAGGTTAGGTGGACTGAGCATGGGAAATTGCCCTGGAGTGTCCAGGCTAGGTGTATTAACCATGGGAAATGTGGGGTTACAGGGATAGGATGGGATGCTCTTTGGAGACTAGATGCAAACTCAATGGGCTGAATGGCCTCTTTCTCCCCATGGGGATCAATGATCACTGGGGCCAGCTCAGGAAACTGAGTGCTCTGGAGTTGATTGAGGATAGATTGGGGGAAAGACACAGAGGACTTTAGTGAATAGCCCCAGGGGAAGGTGGGGGGAAAGGAGATTGGCATTAAAGAAATGGGACAGGGTAGTGAGGGGTAGGGGAAAGGATTGTAGTGCGATTAGGGAAGTGGGGCAGAGGAAGTGTAAGTTTCATGAATTAAATTAGTTTTGATTAGCTGGCTATTCAGTTCATTGCTTTTTACGGGATCATGATTGGCCAAATGGTTGTATTTGCCAAATAATCATTTCACTTCAAAGTAATTCATGATGTGTAAAATATTTTGAGACATCAAAGTATTTCTAAGAGATGTGAGCAGAGGCCGTTTCTGTGTTGTGATATCATGGATGGCTCTGCATTGGTATATTCTGAAAGACCGCACAAACATTAAAAAAAGCACTGAGGATTGCAGCTCATCACCTTCTCCGGGGCATCTAGGACGTGCGATAAGTGCTGACCCAGCCAGCGATGCCCATATCCCATGAACAAATCAAACACATATGGATTGAAACAGTGGGCTCAGAATCAAAAAGGCAGCACTCCCAGTTCCATCTGACCTTCCCTTTACGTTCATTTCAATGACAGGTTATTCACACACTCCAGGTCATGGCCATGTTTATCGTCCACACAAACATCCTAATCCTGTATTCCCACTCTTTGCCCTTGTCCCTTTATCCTACGTTGCTATTCCTTTGTTTATTTAACCTATTTTCCTAACCAACCCGTTTAGGGATATTACTACACACCACTGGAGCAGGTCAGACTTGAGGTAGGGCCTCCCAGGCCAGGAGTAGGGACAATACCATTGGCTCCATTCCTAGATGTTAACTTAGCCTTTTCATCAGTCGTTAACTCATCCAACATGCTCTTATATTTAATCTTATAGTTGTATCCTTTCACGAGAAAGCCCTCAATCTGTTTCTCTCTTGTCTATTCTGGAGAAGAGTCAGGATCCGAAATGTTAACTCTGTTTCTTCTTCACGGATGCTGTCAGACCTGCTGAGTTTCTCCAGCAGTTTTGGTCTCTATCGACATTCTTAAATTCCTTTATAATGTTAAACGCCTCTTTCAAATCACCTTCAATCTCCGTTCTCACAAAAACACGTTCCCACATTGCCCAGCGTTCCTGTAATACCCTCATTCAAGCAGCATCTTTGTGACTGAGTGCTGTCCCCTCTCTGTCGTGTCAACCCCTTCCCTCACAGGCCCACTGGGAATTTCCTCATGGAACCCATTGCCTGGCAGTTCCTTTGGTAACAGGATGAGTCTACGTACCCCGTGGGGTATTTTGATGCTCAATAATAACTGATATTCCTTTCCAGTCAGGTTTCCTGGTTATTGCAGGAGTACTTCACAGAATCCTCAAACGGAGCATTCTTATAGATCTGACCTTCTGTTATAAACAATTCCACACAATAAAATATTTTCGTGGTGCTTTATCGGAAATCAGAATTCCTCCCACGCTAAATCCCTCTGCTATTTATAAACATAGAAACCAGGAGCAGGTGGAGGCCATTCAGCCCCTTCAGGCCCGCTCTGCTATTTCTCAATATCCAGCTCTGAATGAGGAGAAATGTCTTCGCCCCGTTGAGTGGACGGCTTGTAGAATCTCCTGTGGCAAAATGGTGTTGATTCCAAAATTTTGAATGTTATCAAGAAGTAGTTACATTGAGTTTTTAGAGCGAAAGGGATTGGAGCATATGGGGAGAAAGTGAGAACAGAGTCTGAGTTGGATGGTCAGCCGTCCTTGTAGGGAATAGCAAAGAAGGCTTGAAGGGCCAAATGGCCTATTCTTTTCCTGCTCTTTTTTTTTGTACTGTTCTGTGAAGCAGCTTCAGATGCTATATAAATGCATGTTGTTGTTCATTGAGAAACATGAAAGTGGAAGTGAATTAGATCAAAGGTGTTGAAACTCAGAAGTCGGAGAGTCATAGAGTCATAGAGTCAGAGAGACGTACAGCATGGAAACAGACCCTTCGGTCCAACCCGTCCATGCCGACCAGATATCCAAACCCAATCTAGTCCCACCTGCCAGCACCCGGACCATATCCCTCCAAACTCTTCCTATTCATATACCCATCCAGATGCCTTTTAAATGTTGCAATTGTACCAGCCTCCACCACTTCCTCTGGCACCTTATTCCACACCCGTACCACCCTCTGTGTGAAAAAGTTGCCCC
>NC_057744.1:1250591-1259264 GCF_004010195.1 Chiloscyllium plagiosum | reverse complement strand
GTGTGTAGCTGTGTGTGTGTGTGTAGGTGTGTGTGTGTAGCTGTGTGTGTGTATGTAGGTGTGTGTGTGTGTAGCTGTGTGTGTAGGTGTGTGTAGGTGTGTTTAGGTGTGTGTATGTGTAGGTGTGTGTGTGTGTGTGTGTGTAGGTGTGTGAGAGAGAGAGAAGGGTGGCACAGGGACATTTAGTGAAGTATTCACTGACTTCAAACTTTGAAACCAATATCACTCCCCAAATATTTCTGTTTTGAAATTAAATCCTGCGTTGCTGTCTACGAGGAGCCCATAACGACAAGCTAATTGAATATGTACCCTGACAGACAAAGGATGGTCAGAGATTATTAATCATTGCAACCGTCCCAAGGCTGCTGTCCCTCTCACCCCTGCCTTGTTTTATTGCCCTGGTCCGGGTGAGATAGCTCCCAGCAATCACTTGTTTCTGTTTTGTGGAGGAGTTTGAACACTGATGATAAATGACATGTCGGAAAATGCTGCAGAGACTTTTGTTGAATCTTTAGATGTTTTAATATCAGCCAACAAACATCAACAGACAAAAGAGATGCAGAGGGAAACCATTGAGGTTTCTGCAAGGCTGCACTGTTGTGGTCTGAAATGTACTGTCTGAGTGCCTTTCCTGGCTATGGACAAGGAGCAGTGAAGTGGCACTAATTGAATCCCTTCATGACTGAACTGGCGCAGGCAGGATGACCAGATGCTGTCTCTCGGTCCTGCATCATTTCAGGTCAGGGAGAATGGAAGGATCGCCTTGCCACCTACCTCAGGCAGCCTCAAACTTCAGCAGCCCCTTCCCCAGGGTGTAGTCCCCCTCTGCCTGTGATTTCTGGGTCTTCAGCAGCCCCTTCCACCCCCTGAGCCACAACCTAAGCCCACCCCAACTCCTGAAGACTGAAGGCCGATGGGTGATCTGTTGGACGTCTTTAAAATGACGGTTTGATTGAACAGATATAGAGAGAGAGAACATTTCCAGTTGTGGGGAAGAGCAGAACTATCAATACAAGATAAGTCCAATCAGGAATTCAGAAAAATGTCCCTAATTGGAAGGTGACTAAGAAAGTAAGTCTTGCTCGCACAAGAAGCAATTGAAGAAAATGATATAGATGTATTTAACAGAACATTAGGCACTCACGGGAAGATGGATGGAGAGGATTGTGATAATGGATTAGAGGGAAAGATGGCAGCAGGTTCAAGTAGAGCATAAATGCCAGCTCAGACTCGTCGGGCCGAATGGAGTGTGCTGTACACTGAGTGTAGTCCTATGTAAACCCTGGGCTACAGAGCATGCTAACCTGTCTAGCCGAAAGATCCAGGATCTCCAAGTTAATGTAGATTGGCAATGAGAGAGAGCGAACTGAGGCACATAAGTGGGAACAGATGGGAACTTAAGTGATCAGCTCCTTACAACCAGATAAATCCCAGGAATCACTGTCAGCGGTTATGTGTCTGGGACCTGAATGGGATTTGAAGAGGCAGCAGGACAGCCTTACTGAATATATATAATGAATCCTTATCATCAAACTGTTCAGACTAACTAAAATTAAGTATATATAATGTAGTTAATAACTCCTAACAGAGAACAAAGCTCCATTCCTGTTCCATGACTTCATCCCAGGCTGCCTTACCAGGAGGTCAGTTTCTTACATTCCATCTTCAGCACTAAGCCAGAGACTGAGTCACCAAACATCCTCTGACCATCCAATCCTTACCTGGTGATTGTGCTAGTTAACTCGCTGACCAGCAGGCCTGCTTCCCACATTATAACCACCTTATACAGAGACATAAGCGAAATTGATGATTTGCAAGATTTTTAGGGGGAAGGAAATGGCCTACAGTATTATTGCTGGACTGTTCATCTAGAAACCCAGGGAATGTTCTGTGAACCTGGATAGCCGATGGTGGAATTTGAATTCAGTTTTAAAAACCTGGAATTGTTAGAACCCCCCGCCCCAGCTCACTAATGTCCTTTAGGGAAGGAATTTGCTGTCTTTGTCTGGTTGTGTGACACCAAACCTACAGCAATGTGGCTGACTCTTTCATAGAATCACTCCAGTGTTGTCGCAGGCCATTCAGCCCATCGAGTCCACACCCACCATCCAGAGAGCATCCCACACTCCCCCCAACCTGTCCCTGTAACCCCACATTTCCCATGGCTAACCCACTCAGCCTGCACGTCCCTGGACACTATGGGACAATTGAGTGTGGCCAATCCACCTAACCTGCACATCTATGGACTGTGGGAGGAAACCCATACAGACAATCGCCTGAGAGTGGTATTGAACCCAGGTTCCTGGCGCTGTGGGGCAGCAGTGCTAATCACTGAGCCACCATGCCATCACTCTTAACTGCCCCCTGGGCAATTAGGGATGGGTAATAAATGCTGGCCTAGCCAATGGAACCCACCTCCTGTAAATGAATTGAAAAAAATGGCTGGTCCCAGAAAGGAAAGGTTCAGCCAATGCTGAACAAACTGGGGCTGTCTCCAGAAGACCACAAGGCAGCCTGATGGAGATCTTTGATATGATGAAAGGGAATGATAGAAAATATGTCGAGAAGATGTTTTCTGCTTGTGGGGAACCAAAGCTAAAGGCCATCAAAATAACACATTCACAAATAAAACTAAATGGGAATTCAGAAGCAAGTCATTTCTCCGGGTGGTGAGAAGGTGGAACTCACTCCAACAGAGCTGAGGGCTAACTGACGGTACATTGCAGGGGCAGCTGGGGGAACAGATAAGGGAGAAGGGAATAGGAGAGTTTACTGACAGGGTGAAACCAAGGGTGTTGGGAATGGGGAAGAGGCTGCTGATGTGCATAAAGCTGTGTAGATACTCAGTGTAACGAGAACAAGTTGTGCTGAAGATTTATAAGCAGGATATTAGGCGAGTACTTAACTGGCTCCAATTGGGAAACCTTCAAAACTTGAATGTCTTGCCAGAAGTGAGACATGATATAACCACAGGGGACGTGTGAGTGAGACAAGACATAAATAAAGTAGAAAGTAAAAAATCAATAAACTGCTGTGTAATAGATTGTTACATTATTGATAAACTTAAGTTTAAACATTTAAATATGGAGGAGAATGAACGAGTTACTGGAACTCAAAGGTTAATCAGGGTCTGATAAATGGAAAGGGGACTGCTCCATGTGCTGCCAATCATCTTCATAGATCATCCGACTCCTGGTGAAGGAACAATGCTGAAACAGAATGCTGAGTGGGCAGGGTGGAGTGTGATATCTCAGTGAAGCACAGGGACATCCATACTGGCCTTCCACTTCTCTCAAAATATTCCTAAAAACTTCACAAACCAGGAATTCTTATGGAGTATTGTCTCATGTCACAAAGGCAGGACTAACAGCCAAGATGTGATTACGAAGATTCAAAGGAGAACGATGGGATAAATAGCCTGTTCAGTTTTTCAGTGGTGTTGCTTGAGGGTGACATTTGGGGAGATTTTTGGGGTTAGTCCCCACTTCTCCCAGCAGTGGCTTGGGCTCATCAATATCCACCTGAACAAGTAAAAGGGGCCTCATTTCAATGTACCATTCACAGCAGGACCACCTCTGACAGTGCGGCGCTCCCTCAGCACTGACCCTCCGACAGTGCAGAACTCTCTCAGCCCTGACCCTCCGACAGTGCGGCACTCCCTCAGCACTGACCCTCCGACAGTGCGGCACTCCCTCAGCCCTGACCCTCCGACAGTGCAGCACTCCCTCAGCCCTGACCCTCCGACAGTGTGGCGCTGTCTCAGCGCTGACCCTCCGACAGTGCAGCACTCCCCCAGCACTGACCCTCCGACAGTGCAGCACTCCCTCAGCACTGACCCTCCGACAGTGCGGCGCTCTCTCAGCATTGACCCCCAAAAGTGCAGCACTCCCTCAGCCCTGACCCTCCAACAGTGCAGCACTCCCTCAGCACTGACGCTCTGACAGTGCGGCGCTCTCTCAGCGTTGACCCTCCGACAGTGCGGTGCTCTCTCAGCATTGACCCTCCGACAGTGCCCACTCCCTCAGCACTGACTCTCTGACAGTGCGGCACTCCCTCAGCACTGACCCTCCGATAGTGCAGCTCTGACCTTGGGGTCCTTGTCAATAGGTCACTGATGACCAACATACAGCTGCAATTGTCATGGAGAGAGTGTGATAAAAGTTGACCAGATTGTTCCTGTGACGGTGAGACTGTCTTATGAAGAGAAACGCGGGAAACTGGGCCTGTATTCACTCGAGGTTTAAAGAATGAGAGGTGATCTCATTAAAACCTATAAAGTACTTAAAACCTTTAGTCTTTTTAATGATGGGATTGATAGGTTTCTAGTTACCAATGACAGCAAGGGTTATTGGATTAGCGCGGGTCAAAGACATTCACATTTTCGATGAGCCATCATCATAGAATCCCTATTGTGTGGAAACAGGCCTTTTGGCCCAACAAGTCCACACTGACCCTCCGAGGAATAACCCACCCAGAC
Source organism: Chiloscyllium plagiosum (assembly GCF_004010195.1). Classification (NCBI taxonomy): domain Eukaryota; kingdom Metazoa; phylum Chordata; class Chondrichthyes; order Orectolobiformes; family Hemiscylliidae; genus Chiloscyllium; species Chiloscyllium plagiosum. Next base: position 1,254,787 of record NC_057744.1, on the reverse strand, counting down.
CCATTCCACCACACCCTATATTTACCGCTGACTAGTGCACCTAACCTACACATCCCTGATCACTACTGACAATTTCGCACAGCCAATTCACCTAATCATATTGGATAGTAGGCTGAATGGCCTACTCTGTGGCTGGTTTCCTCAGAGGGAAGAGGGGAGTAGGCCAGGAGACTGAGATGGTGTAAATGTGGGACTCAGAGGGATCTGAATTTACTCACTGAGAAGAACATTACAGTAAAACAGGAAAAGTTTCAAGGATGATTGTAAAAAACAGGTGAAGCAGGTGTCAAAGAGTGGGCTTGTTATTGAGTAGAAACTGGAAAGAATTTACAATGTGAAATGGAAGTGTGGAGCTAGAGAAGGAAGTGCAGGAGAAACTCAGGGGATCTGGCAGCCAGTGTGTGAGGAAAGCAGAGTGTCCGAAGTTTCTCCACCTCTTTCTGTTTCGGATCTACAGCACCCAGTACTTTGCTTTTAGAGTCATAGAGTCAGAAAGATGTACAAATGGAAACAGACCCTTCAGTCCAACCTGTCCATGCCGACCAGGTATCCCAACCCAATCTAGTCCCACCTTCCAACACCCGGCCCATATCCCTCCAAACCCTTCCTATTCATATACCCATCCAGATCGTTATGTACTTTTTAACAATTTACTTTGAGTCAAAGTGACACATACCCAGGAAATAAAAGGTCATCAGCATCAAAACTGGGCTGTTTAACTGGTTGTATAACAAACAGATTGTTTTATAAAAAGGACAGACGTTGGGATAGGTGAATAGAAAATCTGAAGTAGGAAGAAGCAGACCACTCAGACAATGTAAACTTTTTCTACAGGATTAGAACTGGAGAGGGGGTGGGGTGCCAATGTGTGTAATTGTTCATTCTCATGGTGGACCAAGTTAAAAATCACACATCTCCAGGTTATAGTCCAACAGCTTTATTTGGAAGGACTAGCTTTTGGAGCACTGCTCCTTTCCCACTAGCTACCTGCTGAAGGAGCAGCGCTCCAAAAGCTAGTCCTTCCAAATAAAGCTGTTGGACTATAACCTGGAGATGTGTGATTTTTAACTTTGTCCACCCCAGTCCACATCATGATTCTCCTGGTGGTGCTGATGAGTGAGACAGTGGGGGTAGATGATCAGCTCTCAGCTGAGGCAATGTGATAGCAACACTGGACATGGAGGTCAGTGCCCACCTTCATCCTGGTAAGGCTCGAACTGGTATTCTCAAACATCCATCACTTAATCCCCTCCAGCCATTCCCTTTCATTGATTTTCTACACATTAACCTATCTTATTCTAAACATCCCCTGGGATTCCCCTGGGTACAGGTGGCCAGTGAGTGAGCCACAGATTGGAAGATTTCAGAAGGAGATACCAGGGTGTAGTTGGATATTCTCACTTGCTGGCCCTCTCTCTGTTGGTCACACAGTCAGCTGCACGGTCTCATTAAAAGTAATGTGACATGAGCAGCAGTCCTTTCCAGAACTTTCCAGATCACCTTCAGGGGGCCGTCTGTCTGAATTGACACCGGCCCTCCAGAGATCCAGTTCAGAGCTGCTGTGTATGTTAATCTGTGATTGATCTCAGTGAATCCCCCCAGAGCTAATGCTGCGACTGAAGGCCATTACACACTGACTGCCCTCCAGGCATCGGTGAGAATCAGAAATGGATCAGAGGGCACACCGTGCGCTTTGCTCTCTATCTCATCCTTTCAAAACCATTCCTCTCTCTCAGCCATTTACCTGGTCTCTCTCTCCTTCTCACAATCCTTCTATTCCTCCATCTTTCTCTATCACTGTCTTTCTCTCCACGGTGTCTTTGTTCTTTCTCTTTGTTGCTTTCTCTCTCCTCCTCTCCCTATCGCAGTCTCTCCCTCTGTCTCTCTCTCTCTCTCTGACACTGTCTGTCTCTTTCCTTTCCTCTCTTTCTCACTCCATGTCTGTTTCTACTGGTGACTATGTTTCACTCCTTACCCCTCACCCTCTCCCTGTCTCACACTAGTGCCCCCCCCCCAAAAAAATACACCATCTGAGGCCGAACCAGGAAAGATTGTCAAGTTGACCCTGAGATGAACCTCCAGTCCCATCCTCGTCCGATCATTGAGTGAGATTACTGATTTCAGCCCTGATTCGGAGATGCCGGTGTTGGACTGGGGTGGACAAAGTTAAAAACCACACAACACCAGGTTATAGTCCAATAGGTTTCATTGGGAGCACTAACTTTCGGAGCGCTGCTCCTCCTTCACAACCACCTGATGAAGGAGCAGTGCTCCAGAAGCTAGTGCCTCCAGTTAAACCTGTTGGACTATAACCTGGTGTTGTGTGGTTTTTAACTTCTTTTCCAGCAACACATTTTCAGCTCTGATCTCCAGCATCTGCAGCCCTCACTTTCTCCTCTGATGTTTAGATGTGCCCACTTCTGATTCCCTCCTGGCCCACCCCTCACCTTCTACCCTCCACAAACTTGACTTTGTCCAAATCTTTGCTCCCTGTTTCCTATCTCACCAAATCCCTTGCATTCTTTGACCCTCTCCTAGCTGATCTCCACTGCCTGAGGGTTAAGCAGTGCCTCAATTTTAAAACTCTACTCTGTGACTTGGAACCCATGAGCTCACCTTTCCCCATATCTCTGACCTCCTCCTGCCCCACAGTGTCTATCCCCAGATGCCTATTGCCCCTTGAGCGTGCCCGATCTGAACCAGGCTGACCCCTCTACCTGGACACTCCCTAAGCTTTGGCAATCCCTCCCAGTCACTCCATCATTCTTTGAGATGTTCCTCAAAACCCACTCCTTACACCATGTTATTGATCAGCTGCCCGACTCTGATGCCTGGTATGTGGCTCACTGTTACATTTTCTTTGGTAACACTTTGGGAACATGCCTCAGGACAGTCTCCTGCACTGAGCAACCAGAGTTAGTATTCTGTTGGACACTATCTCTCTGTTCTCTTCTTCTCAGGCTCAAAATACTCCTTCCTCTCTTTGCTTTGGAATTCTTTCTTTCTGTCTCAGTACATGATAACAGACCCTCCACCCCCCCCCCCCCCCGGGCTTCTGGAGGTGAAGAGAAGAAAGATGACCTATATTTCAATAGCACCTTTTCTAACCTCAGGACATCACATTGCTTTTCGCAGTCACTTTAGGTTTTGAAATATAGTCACTGTTTAGGAAACACAGCAACGCATTTGTACACAGCAAGCTCCCAAAGGAATATGATAATGATCAGAACATCTGTTTATTGAGATGTTGATTTTGGGTTAAAAGTGGCCAGGTCACTCAGACACATTCCACTGCTGTTCCTCCACATGGTGCTGGGTGATCCTCCCCACCTGCCTCAGACAGTGTGACAGTGCGGCATTCCCTCAGCACTGACCCTGTGACAGTGCAGCACTCCCTCAGCACTGACCATGTGACAGTGCGGCACTCCCTCAGCACTGACCCTGTGACAGTGCAGCACTCCCTCAGCACTGACCCTGTGACAGTGCGTGCTCCCTCAGCACTGACCCTGTGACAGTGCAGCACTCCCTCAGCACTGACCCTGTGACAGTGCAGCACTCCCTCATCACTAACCCTCCGACAGTGCGGCTCTCCCTCATCACTGACCCTCTGACAGTGCGGTGCTCCCTCAGCACTGACCCTGTGACAGTGCAGCACTCCCTCAGCACTGACCCTCTGACAGTGCAGCACTCTGTGAGTGTCGTTCTCAGTGTATCAGTGCGAACTCTGCACTCGGGTCTCTGGAACAAAAATCAATCCCACAATCTGCTTCGCTGTGTCATCTGCTCCGACAAACCCTGGGTGCAGCCTGCGGTCTCGTTCTGTCGATCTCTAGCAGTTTGTGTTTGAGAATTCCAGGGGGATGGCTCCTGTCAAAGCTGAAATTTAATCAGACACTGAATTACAACCGTTTGCTGGCTTCCCCAAGGGACTGAGTACTCTGTGAGTGACAGTCCCATTAATTGTTACAGCATAATTGTCCATTAACATTCCCACATTATTTCTCTCAAACTGAAACCCATAGAATACGAGATAAAGGGATTTCTGAGAATTTAACCGAGGGGAGGAGGGTGCCGGGCAGTGGGAGCAGCTGTGGGGGAGGGCGGATTATAGAGCACACAGTGAGCCGGAGGGCAGGGGGAGCAGAGTGGGCAAGGAGAGTATCTGGGGGAGGGGAGAGTGAGAATACAGGGGTTGG